>NW_024599654.1:0-35066 GCF_004379255.2 Salvia splendens
AATGAAAGAGATAATGAAATGGGAGGGAAATCAGGCGTCATTTTTGGGGTGGAATGGAATGGGAGAGAGGGAAAAGCAGCGCCAGTTTTGGGAGGTCAAAATTTGGCAGAAACTTAATAAAGGATTTAATGGTAAATTTAGTTTTTATTGAACCAGAATTATAAGTGACCGGTTTTTTTTCTAATTGAACCATTTTATGGTTGTACATAATATGGTTACCTAGCTTTTCCCTTAGAATATACTCAACTTCTGCTTCAATCCTTTGCACGAATAGATTCTCGAGTTCTCTTGTTCATCTCTGTTTTCAGTTTCCATCAACTTGGAGAGTAATGTCCAAGGAGAATCAGGTATACCTTCACTAATTGGCAACTGCACGAAGCTTGTTTCACGAAATTCGGCTCCAGCATCTGTAAACTCAGGATGCGCGTCCAAAACTGTATATTTTGCAGAAGTAGATTGGCTGATTACCTTGAACTTTAGCACTTCTGAACAGATGCACAGCAAAGAAAATGACAATCGATCTTGTAAATCAATCAAAAGTCCAAAGTATATACTGTAAACATTTTACATAGTTCGACAGTAAACAGTGAGGTGGAAAAGCTAGAGATAATAGTTTCATTTCATTGTTCAAACGATAACAAGTGTTTCAATAGATCAACATTGCAGAATATTTTCAAGCTATCCACTGTAATTCCAAAACTGAATTTGTAAAAACTAAATTATGGTGAAAATTCATAAAAATATACGAAGCAAGAGGAAAGAAAACGCGGCTAACCATTTTCTAGTGCTTTCTGAGCATTTTTCAGCACATTGATAGACTCAATTAGAAGATCCGGATATGAATCTGTTTCTTCTCTACGAACTTCGTTTCCATTTTCTCCATCGACAAAAGGACACTGCACAAACACAAAATTGGAGTTGAGACGGATCAGATTCTAAACAGGAACACGAATCGCAGAACGTGGAAGTTCCCACTTGAATTCAGTAGGATCAATTGTTTCAGGATTCAATTGAATTTGTAGGGAGAGGGACTGATACGAGGGTACTCGTATCGGTCCCGGCAGCGCGAGGTTGCCGGAGAAGGGTTAGGTTCGTTCGCGGGATCCTCCCGTCTAGCAGCCTAGGGTTCTCGGTCAATTAAGGTTTGACGAGACGAACTTGCGGAAAAATAAAGTACGAAAAGATAAAAGAACGATAAAAGATAAATTGATTTGATATTTCTCCAATGATTCAAATGAATAACAATGTCCACTATTTATAATAGTGGATACCATAACTTAATGAACAAAAAAATAATCCTAATAAATATGAAAAGATATGGTAAATCAATAACTAACTAAATAATATAGATATGGGGATAATCCTTAGAAATATGCTCGTATCAACTCTCCCACGGTTAAAATTCATCTTGCCCTCAAGGTGGAAACCAAGAAGCAACAACGAGCATCGCGTATCCCCTCCTGGATCAAATGCAAAAGATTGCTCTGTCCAATTATAATAGCCACTTGTCACTGTCTTAGCATGAATGCATATATTATGACGGATATCATCAGCAAGTACAACATCAGTGACCACGATACCGGGGCAGCACGACAGAGAGATCGCGGCTGGTGGGGCTGGGTGGTCGTCTAACACTTTCCCCTCTTCTGCAATCTTGAATTTCTCATATATCTCTACATCGTGCGTCTCCTTCTTCAGCCCGCGACTCACTCCCATAGATGAGATGACCATAGCGATGTCGAGAACTTTCAAGGAGACGTGCCCAACGCCATCTTTGTCCAACAAACGTTGTCCTCCCATAATTTGGTTATGGGGAAGCACTTGCAGAGCAGATCTCGGGAGTACCCTGTTGTCCCTCAACATCTCACGTGCCTCGTCTTGAGATCCTTCACTCTGTTCAATTTCATCGCTCACATCCACCCCGACAGCAGTGTTGATGGCAACATCGGTGATGCTGTTGGGAACATCGTGAATGTCTTTGGGAACATCTGCACTCAATACCATCGTGAAAGTGTTATCAATGTTCTCCTCAGTTATATTTTCATCATCAGTGTTCTCCTCAAACCAAGCGGTCATACGGGCGAGCAGGGCGGCTTGGTCCAATCTATACACACATAATTTCTCGTTGTAATCGTTTACGGCGGCTAGTTGAGCAGGGGAGAACGATCGAGCCATGAGGTCAGGATTATTGGGGTCAGAACCCTGGTATGTCGCTTCACCATAGGCGAGGTACGGGCCGTGAGGCGGTGACTGATCATAGGTCGAAGAACTCTGTTGCATGCGCCCCCATGGCGGGTCCCAGCAAGTGGGCTGTCGGGTCTGGTAGGGTTGATATTGTGCGTGGAGGTGCCTATCATGTGGATAGGATTGTTGCAGATCTAACGATCCAATCGGATGGTGTGGTGGCTGATATATGGGTTGCGATGGGTGGTGGTGTGGTGGCTGATATATGGGCTGCGATGGATGTTGGGCGAATTGCGGTTGACGGTAGTCGAATTGGTGATGGTAATAGGCAGCATAGGTGGATGACATGATGGAGGTAATTCGGAGGATGAGATCAGAATGAAAGCACCAGATGATACGAGTAAACTCGTATCGAGAGATAACTGTGAGATCGCGGAGAAGATGATGGTTCGTTCGCGGGATCCTCCCGTCGAGCACCAACTATCGTTCAACTAGAGTTTTGATAAAGTAAATTGCAGAGAAAAGTAAAAGACGATAAAAAGGATAAATTGTATTTCTTCAATGAATTATTCACAAGATAACAATAGCTCCTATTTATAATACTCCCTAATAACCTAACTTAGTGATCAAGAAATAAGAAAGATATGCTAAATCATAATATATATAAAATAATAGAGATATGAGAATATCTTGTAGATATACTCGTATCAACTCAATGAAAGCACCAGATGATACGAGGGTACTCGTATCGGTCCCGGCAGCGCGAGGTTGCCGTAGAAGGGTTAGGTTCGTTCGCGGGATCCTCCCGTCGAGCAGCCTAGGGTTCTCGGTCAATTAAGGTTTGACGAGATGAACTTGCGGAAAAATAAAGTACGAAAAGATAAAAGAACGATAAAAGATAAACTGATTTGATATTTCTCCAATGATTCAAATGAATAACAATGTCCACTATTTATATAGTGGATACCCTAACTCAACGAACAAGAAAATAATCCTAATAAATATGAAAAGATATGGTAAATCATAACTAACTAAATAATATAGATATGGGGATAATCCTTAGAAATATGCTCGTATCCAGGGACTGGAAATGAAATTTAAATATAAATCGAAATTAACTGATCAACCTTACCTGGGAACAAGGCTCCATTGGGGAGAATTCAAGGAATATTAATTGGGGGATATGAACCCTAGAAAAGGTATAGATGAAAAATTATTCCTTAAAATATTCATAATTTCATTTTGAATGATCACAGATGTATATGGCGGGTTTTTTTTTGCGCCAATTGGTATTCTTGCGGGTCCAATGTTATGGGCTCAAGAAAATGAAACTAAGGCCCATTTGAAAACACATAATACAGTTGAACCCAGAGTAACCAGAACTTCTAAAAATCTACTCCATCCAACTATTTTTTTTCTCCATTATTCTTACTTACTTTACTCTTTTCTCTACTTAACTATTTATTACTCCCTCCATCCTACAAGAATATGCACTTGAATTAGGAACGATTTAAAAAGATAAAAGAGATAGAAAAAAAAGTAATTAAAGTATGTAAGTGGAGAATGAGTTCCAACTCTATAGAGAGAAAATAGTTTCCAAAATTTAGAAAGTACATATCGTCGTGAGACGGAATAAAAAAGAAAGATTGTATATTCTTGTGCGTTAGAAATAGTATTATTTTATTAAAATTAGTGCAGAAAATAAAGCGTATCTAAGAAAGAATGGGGAGTACTATAGTAATCTCCAACCTCATAATAAGTCGTTTATAATTTTGAAATGAGAGCATACTAGTATTTATTTTAAATTATAGTTTGTACTTTGAAAATGCAGAAAATTAAATTTATACTAAAAACTACAAAATCAGATATATCAAATAGAAAAGGAAAATGAAGAGACTGTTCACTGTAGCAAATTCATGAGTTTAAAGAGTAATTACTTAAGTTTCATGCACAACAATTTAAATTGTGTTTTTCAACACTGTAGATAATCTGTTATAATTATAGTGAAATCTTAGGCCATTTTTTAAGTATAACGAAATGGAGATAAGTCATTCCTATCTTTATTTTATAACTTGTTTAAAATATTCTTTTAAAAGTCAACATTCTATTTTCATATGAACTGTAACTCTTTCGTATATATGAGAAATTGAGAATGGCCCTCTCATCCTTAGAGCATCTCCAATGGCGGACGTCCGCGACGGGCGACCGGGACGTCCGCCATTGTGGCGTCGAAGGTCGGATACGGACGTCCCGTGAGGACGGTCGCGTGTCCTCGGACGTGCGGGCGACGGGCGGGCGGACGTCCGCCACTGTGGACTGGGTCGGACGTCCTGGTAATTAATTTTTTTTAACTCTATATATACGGCTCGTTGAACTTCATTTCATTCGCACCACTTGTGTTAACAAGTTTTCTCTCTTCTTTACTACATATTTCATTTCTACTTAATGGAGAACGATAGGAACTCCCCTGCCACGAGCGAGTCGCAGACTCCGGCGTTTCCCATCGACCTGGAGGGAAACGTAGCGGAAATGCGACAAACACTTTCCGACAATGTCGGGATGGGTGGAATGGGTAGGATGATGTCCCATTATATGTACAATTGGATGGGTGGGATGGGTGGTATGATGCCCAGGGCTGCGGGGATGGGGGGGCAGACCCCAAATATGATGATGCCGGGGATGATGGCGGGGGATGGGGATGGGGAGCATGACCCAAATATGATGATGTCGGGGCCAGGGATGGCGAGATGGGGGGCATGACCCTAAATATGTTGGGGATGGGTGAGATGATGGCGGGGATGATGCCGGGGGGAGGGGGTGGTGCAGGGGCCCACAAGCGGACGATGTCTATCGGCCAGTTATCGATATGACTGATACCCCCTCCACTTATGTTCCGGAGACTCAGTTCACCAGCTTGGAAACTTCTCTTTAGAGGAGTTGGGGCTATCTCCAGTCAGGGAGACTCCAGGCAGGGGGGAAGGACGTGGCAAGGGCAAGGGAAAGCCCGGGGCTCTTCCTCGCGAACGGTGGCAGAAGGAGGAGGATGAGGATGAGACGGGAAGAGGACGGTATGGAGCCCGTGGGAAAATGTCGCGATTGCGAAGGCTTGGGTTTCAGTAGTCGAGGATCCCTATGTCGGTGCCAACCAACATATTGACAGATTGTGGTATCGCATCGCTGAAGCCTACCACACACACAAACCGGCTGGGGCGAAGCGTCGCGTTCCCGAACAGTGCCGGAAACAGTGGGAGCGGTTGAGGCCTAAGCTTAGTCGATTTGCGGGCCTCTACCAAAACAATCTCCGCCAGGCAAGCAGCGGTATGTCCGAGGAGGATGTCCGGAACCGTGCCTTTGCTCAGTACCCCGACAGAGCCTTGAAGTTCAAACAATTCGATCAGTGGGAGGCCTTTCTCGTGGTGAAGGATTCCCCAAAGTTTTGTGGGGGAGTCGAATCGGGCTGGGCGAAGCGGACGAAGATCAACGCTTCTGGTGAATACAGCAGCAGTGCTGGTTCGCACGAGCTCCCAGAAGCCGACGAAGTGTCCCCGCTACCTCAATCAGACTCTCGCCGTCGTCGTCGCCCGGTTGGGCAAAAGGCTGCGCAGCGGAGGGCTAGGGGAAGCAGCAGCGGGTCGTTCGAGGTCCAATCAGAGGCCCCTGCCCCCCCAGAAGATATCGACCGACTCGCCCGCGTGCAGTTAACGACTAGCTTGGTCCGGACCATGCATAGGTGGCATAGCACGATAGATCCTGTGTACAAAAGGATGTTGAAGGATGTCATCGATGGATGTCGGCGCGATTTGGGCATGCCACCCATTGGAGATGATGGCGCCGAGATTAGCGGCGGGGACGGCGGGGGCGGCACGGGCGACGGCGAGGGCGGCACGGGCGACGGCGAGGGCGGCACGGGCGACGGCGAGGGCGGCACGGGCGAAGGCAAGGGCGGCACGGGCGACGGCGGGAGCGGCACGGGCGACGGCGAGGGCGGCACGGACGAAGAGGAGTGAGCCGAGTCAAAAATTTTATTATGTAATTTTTTCTTTTTATTATGTAATTTTTTTCTTTTTTTATGTAATTTTTTTTAATGAAGCATTTGCAATTTTTCTCGTATTTCGTGTCAAAATTATAATTCCGTTACGTATATTTGTGAATTTGTGATTTTTTTATTGCGGGAAGTCCTAGTGGGAAGGGCGATGGGAATGGCGGATTGTGAAGGGGATGTCCTAGTGACGTGGCAGTAGGATGGGAAGTCCTAGTGACGTGGCAGGAGGTGTTTTTGGGATGTCCTAGTGGATGTTCGAGTGGGACATCCGACCACTGGAGATGCTCTTATTCCTTTTTATCTTATAGTTTGATAATATTAACTTATGGAAAAGTCTTATAATCATCATATATAAATATATATTTTTAATGAATAATTATTTTCTAAGGAGAAAGATATTTTAGTATATTTTTTTATTTTAAAGAAGTATATTTACCTCTCCATTAAAAAGGAGAAATATATTTGAGTACATTTTTTCATTTTAAAGAAGTATCTTTACCTGATGGAAATGTAAAATCTTATAACTATTCTATTTACTTTTTTCATGAAAAATTATTGTCTAAAGAGGAAGGTATTTGAGAAAGTATTATACCTTTATATTTAAAAATGTGTATTGTACTATTTTTTTTTTAATTTGAAAATAATTTACCTTTTCCCTTCATAATTTGTTACTTTTTGGAAGGGGTGTATTTCCTTTCTGAGAAGGTAAATAGATGATACTCCCTCCGTCCTATAAAAATATTGGCACTTTTCATTTTCGTCCTTCGCACAAAAATATATACATTCTATTTTTGAAAAGTTATCCCAATTTATTACCCATATACATCAACTTATTTACAACTTTTTCAACTTATTTACAACTGTCCCCCTCTTCCTACTTTATCAATTTTTTCTTAATTTTCATGTCATATCAATTGTCCATATTTTTATGGGCCGAGAGTATATCTTTTTGTATACCTTATTCTCTTGGAGATGCTCTAATATTATCAATTCTAGAAATTTGAAATGTTCAAACAGTAAAATTAGATATATTCAAAGAGTTAATTGCAAATTTAGTATATGGTGAAAATATGTCTCCTTAAATAAATTGCACCAAAAGTCTGATATATATGTGGTGGATGCTCTTATATTTGAGATATATGGTGGATGCTCTTATAGGGGTGTGTTAGAGTGACACCCCTCTTAAAGTGACAACATGACAACAAGTAACATGCAATCTGCAATACATATGTAAGCAATATGTCATACATAGGCAAGTAATTTAGCATATGTTTCTAAGCAATATGAGATACAAAATCAGAACACTATGGTGACACCATAGTTAAAATGACAATCTAGGCAAGCAATCTGCTATATGAAATAAAAGATAATCAAACAATCTACGATACATAGGCAAGCAAGTCTGCCACGTGGCAGACTAAGGTTCAATATGTTCATAAATCTAACAGTTGTCCTTGGTGGTACAATGTCTTCTTAAATGGTGAGATGGTGTTGTCATTTCTTATATCTATATTGAATTGTTTTAGGTCATTCTTATTCCAATTCCATTACATTCATTTACAATCGTTTCCCCTTAAAAATCCCCATTTCATTTTCCATATGGATAATCATTCATTTGATCTGTTATGAGAAAAACCGTTCCATTCTTATTCCTTCTAATTTAATATTTCGATCAAATTATATTATATGAAATGAGCTAGATTGGTCCGTTAGTATCATAGGTTAATAATACTCATAAACATTAACCAATAATATGAGTTGGGTGGAACTTACCGTTTTCAAATTAAAAATTGATCATTAGTAATTATCTATGGATTTTGAATTCAGCTAAATAATTGAACTAATCCACTTAGCCGGAAAATAATGAGTCTACACGTTTAAATTAGCAAATAATAGAGCATCAACCATTATTTGCTTCGGAAAACTGTTGAAAATCTCAATTAATTTTGCGTCCAGCTAATAATGGCTTGCACAAAAATTGAACAGTATTCTCTTTGCTAAGGAAATAGTACATTATAAGCTAGGACTAGTTCTTTATAGTAAGCTCGACAGAGTGCATAAATATTAACCTATATATTTATTTAATGTATGATGATTTGATTACCTAGATAGGTTATTTATGCAGTGCCCTATTAATAAATTATTATTATATTCCCCATATAATGTAAAAGAATGAATCTAAAAATAATATTTGGAGACATTTAATAATATACAGCTGTGCAGGTTCATTGAAAGAAGAATTTTTAGGGGGGGCAGATCATATGACACATGATTGCATTTACTTATTATAAAATGGAAGTGATTTAAAGGAGGTGAAATAATGTTGCCAAATTAAGAAATTGGAAAGAGATTATTAAAAAAGAGGTGCAAGGTCTTGGAGGCACATGCAGCCAGGTTGCCCGGAGAGGAACTGCGCTGTGCTATGCCCCATAAATATATTAAACTAATTAATCACTTATCAACAATATAGATTTTCAAAATCATACACTAATGCAACAAACTATTTGAAAATGATTGTGTACACGAGAACAATCATGTATGTAATCGAGGGGGGTTTCTTCTGAAAAAATTCAATTATGAATTTATTAAGTATTGTGAAAACAAAATGGCCACCAATTACTGGGAGTGGTAGGAATGTTGGACCGGTCTTGGTCCAATTTCCACAGCAATATTGTCACAATTGTGTCGGATGACCACACACACACAAAACAAACTCACAATTTTTGGAGGGAAAGAAAAAAAAAAGAAATATACCACTTCATTTTTCACATAGTATAACAATATTATCTCTCTTTATCTATATATAGAGTCCATTTAATTTAATTTAATTTAATTTAATTTAATTTAATTTAATTTAATTTAATTTAATTTAATTTAATTTAATTTAATTTAATTTAATTTAATTTAAAGCAGATAATCATGTCTGACCAATCTTTGGCTTCTGTGATTAAAACAGATAAAATTAGCTCTTGTTTTTAATTAGTGGAATTTAGTGAGTATTAGCAACAACACTAAAAACAAAAAGTGGAATACTAAGCCCAAGAGAAAATCTATTAAAATAGGAGCCCCTTGGAATATTCAATTCTGCTATATTTACACACTCTGCAGCTCCTTTTAAAGCATTTATTTATTGCCTTATTTTATGTTCAAATCCACAGATCCAACCCACACTCTAGAGCATCATCAGCAAGGACCGGACGGATGGCGTGCGTGCTGCTGGTACGGCCCTACTCGATGCATCGAGCACGTCCGTGCCGCTGAGCAGGCTGTGTGACGCGTTTCTATTGGCCAACGGATTATTCATTGGAAATTCATTTTTTTTAAATCGAAAATAATACCAAAAATTTAAAAATATATATTTTCAGATTCCCAAAAATATGACCATTTTATTATCATTTTTCTGAAATTTTTTGATTTTTTTTATAATTTTTTATTCCCAAAAGCATCTATAAATACACGCATTCATCATCCATTTTTTCACATCAAATCATCTCTCATTCATATTTTTTCATACAACTCATCTACATCTTCCTCTCTTACTCAAACCCTCTCAAATGGATTTTACCGATATCATGGCAGAAGCGGAGCGCGAAGAACAAGAATACTATGAACAATATCGTGCCGCCTATGAAGCCTATGTCGCCGCCACTACCCCCCGCCCCTCCTCCTCGACCAACTAGATCAATTCGCCGCTACAATCCCTCGTGACCGGGAGGGGGCCAACGAAAGGCTCGTTGCCAACTATTTTTCCGACCAGCCGCGGTTTCTAGGAGATTACTTTCGGCGCCGTTTTTGCATGTCAAAACGGTTGTTTATGCGTATTGTCAACACATTGTCCGCCCGTGTTGAATACTTTCAATCAAGTAGAGATGCAACTGGTCGGCAAAGTCTATCGGCGTTGCAGAAGTGTATTTGTGCCATCCGACAACTTGCTACTGGGCAAACAACTGACCTCTTCGACGAGTATTTGCATGTCGGTGAGTCAACTGGAATCCTATGCCTTAAAATTTTTTGCGACGACGTTCATTCTGCTTTCGGTGAGGAATTCCTTCCGGCACCCACCACTGATGATTGTCAACGGTTGCTTCGTCTTCACGAAACAGTCCATGGTTTTCCCAATATGCATGGCAACATTGACTACATGCATTGGAAGTGGAAGAATTGTCCGACTGCTTGGAGGGGGCAACACTTAAGCGGCCACAAAGGCGGCAGCCCAACACTTATCCTTGAAGCGGTCGCTGACTACTGCCTATGGATTTGACATGCATATTCGGTATTGCCGGATCCAACAACGACTTGAACGTGCTCTATTCTTCACCACTTTTCAATGATGTTTTGAATGGTGTAGCACCGACGATCGACTTCACCGTCAACGGAAATGCATACCACATGGGTTACTATCTCGCCGATGGTATCTACCCAAGGTGGCCGACGACGTTCAGCAATTCATAAGACCCGAGACGGGTTCTTTTTGCGCAGCGTCAAGAGTCTGCTCGGAAAGACGTCGAAAGAGCTTTTGGGGTTCTTCCAGGCCGATTCAACATTGTGAAGGCCCCGTCTCGGCTGTGGTACGTTAAGAATATCGCCGACATCATGTACACGTGCATTATCTTGCACAACATGATTATAGCTGACGAAGGACCGATGGCGGCTAGCTTTTACGACGAGGATGAAGCCGGAAGCTCAACCGCGAGGTCTCCCCCACGCCGAGGGTATTCATACGACGGTGGACGAGAAGATCGAAACAAGAAACACAATGCGCGATACCCGAACCCACACTGAGCTATAAGAAGACTTAATCAAACACATTTGGGCGAAATTCGGTCACAAGTAGTGAGTTTTTTTATTTTATGAATTTAATTATGTAATTTTTAATTTTTAAGATTTTAATTATTTAATTTTTAATTTTTTTGTAATTTGTAATAGTATTTCAGGTATTTTTAATGCATTTTAATATTGTAAAAATGTTTTTATTTAAATTGAATAATAGAATAGTGGGACCATTGAACATGTCCTTGCGGAAGAGCATGAATTTGGGTATTGTGCTCTTGTCTAAGAGCAGGGAGTAAAAAAGTAATAAAATAGGGTTCGGGTCCACATCCGTGCTCTTTGGAAAGAGCACGGATGGGGATGCTCTTATATTCTCCCAAAGAGCACGGATGGGGATGCTCTTATATTCTCCCATATGTACAGCTTGTTCACAGAGTGAGAGAAATAGAAAGATAGGTTTCTTTCCTCAAGCGCTCTCTCCCTTTCCTTGATCTTTTAATTCATCCAATCATACAAGAAAATCTCTAGAACAATTTCTCTCTGATCTTGAACAGTGAGAAAGTCTGCCAATTCTGAAGAAGATGATGATTCCTGAATTCACATGTTGAATTAAAAAAGTCTCATTTACTGTTGCATTCATCCTCTCCTCCTGTCACAATCATCCCATTATTCAATTCAAACTGAAAAAAATGGTATGGTTACTACTTCCCCTGCTTCCTCTGCTCTCCCCCTTCTAAAAAAAGAAAAAACAAAAAGATTTTGTTTTCCACCCAAAAACACTGTGGGCCCCTCCGCATTCATTATGGATGCTGCCGCGCAAATCTCCACCGTCGATCTCACCATCAAGATCGCCTCATCTCCGTACAGCTCGGCGCCGGTGTCCCCTCTCTCGTCGGCATTCGTCTCCGCGCTGCAGTCGCCTTACATCTCCCCGAGAGCCGCCGTCTCCGACGATGCCGCCACCACCGCCACCCTCTCCTACAGCGGCTCCCAGTCCGACGACCTCCCCAGCACCTCCTACACCCCGCCGCCGGAGAAGCTGAAGCTCGTTTCATCCCTGCCGGAATCCGCGCCGCCGCGGATTTCCTTCTCCTTCCCAATCCCTCGCATTTCGTTCGCCTCTCCGGCGGGGGCCAATTCGAAGCTCCGGAGCTGTGACGTGTACATTGGCTTCCACGGCCAGAGCCCGAGCCTGCTGAGGTTCTGCAGGTGGCTGAAGTCGGAGCTGGAGCTGCAGGGGATTGCTGCGTTCACGGCGGATAGAGCTGCATATTCCGATAATCAGAGCCACGAGATTGCCGACAGAGTGATCTGCTCTGTCACATTCGGCGTGATCCTCGTGACCGATTACACTCTCCTCAATCACCTCAGCTTGGAGGAGATCAGATTCTTCGCGCAGAAGAAGAATCTGATCCCTCTCTTCTTCGACACTGGCGCTGAGGAGACCGCGAGCCTCTTCAGCGCCCACGCAGATGGAAACAAGGAGTGTAAGGAGGCGCTGGATGGGCTGATGAGGTGCAATGAGTTCAGGCTCGAGACGAGTGAGGGGAGCTGGAGGAGCTGCGTTTCGAGGGCGGTTGCGATTTTGAGAGGGAAGCTTGGGAGGAAGAGCGTTGTGGAGAGGGAAATTGATGTGTGTGAGGAGCTTCCTTTTCAGAGGAATAAGTTCTTTGTTGGGAGGGAAAGGGAGGTTTTGGAGATTGAGAGTGCCTTCTTTGGTTGCTTGGAACAAGAATGTGGAAGCAGAGTTAGTAACAAGTTACTTAGTATGGATGTTGGGAGGTGTCAGGAGCCGAATTTGGAGGCGTGGGTGGAGGTCGAACCGACGGTGAAGAGAGCCACCAAGCATAGGAAGTCGAAGGGGGGCAGCGTTGTGTGCATAACCGGGCCTCCGGGAGTTGGGAAGACAGAGGTGGCTTTGGAGTTTGCTTATCGCTACTCGCAGAGGTATAAAATGGTGCTTTGGTTTGGAGGGGAGGCACGGTGTTTCAGGCAGAACATACTCAACGTATCGGTGAACATGGGGCTGGATGTGAGTGCGGATGAGGAGAAGGAGAGGGGGAGGATCCGGAGCTTCGAGGAGCAAGAGATGGAGGCTTTCAAGAGGGTGAAGAGGGAGCTGTTTAGAGACTTGCCTTATTTGCTGATCATTGATAATCTTGAAACAGAGAGGGAGTGGTGGGAGGGGAAGGATCTCCATGACTTGATCCCGAGGAACACGGGTGGGACCCACGTCATCATCACCACGCGGCTGCCTCGGGTGATGAGCTTCGACACGGTGCTGCTGAAGACGCTGCCCCTTCCCGATGCGATGGCCTTGGTGAGAGGGAGGCGGAGGAGGGAGTTCTTGGCTGGAGAGGTTGAGTTTCTTGACAAGTTTGCTGAGAGGCTTGGGAGGTCGAGTTTCGGGCTGTGGGTCGTGGGGTGTCTGGTTTCCGAGCTTGGGATCCTTCCGTCGAATCTGTTTGAGGCGATGAACGAGGTCGAGCATGAAGAGGTGAATGGGGGCTCTGGATTGAGCAGTGAGGAGCAGCAGTTTTGTAGAACTAGCCCTTTTTGATGAAGGTCTTGTCATTCTGTGCTACTGTTTTGCAGCAGTCGAAGGGGGATCGGAACGTCCTTGCTTCGAGGATGCTTCAGGTCGGGGCATGGTTCGCCCCATCGCCTGTCCCGGTGAATCTGTTAACTGCAGCTGCCAACAACACAGAGTGTAAAACGAACACGTTGAGGAAATGGACACGGTGTCTCAAGCTCGCCTTGTGCTGCTGCTCGGGTTGTGTGTCAAGCCAGACGTGGAAGGGGGAGGAAGAGTCCGCCCTTCTATTAGTCCGGCTCGGGTTGGCGTGGAAGGTGAACCGCCAGCCTGGCTGCTGGATTCAGTTCCACGCCATCACACGGACGTTTGCTAGATGGAAATACGGCCTAGGTGCAGCTAAGGCCACGGTCCAAGGAGTGAGGAAGCTCGGGAATCCATTGGCTACATCAGACCACCTCTGGGCGTCAGCCTTCCTCGTCTTTGGGTTCAAATCCGAGCCCCCTTTAGTGCAGCTCAAGGCGATCGACATGGTCCTGTTCATCAAGAGGACGGCTCTCCCTCTAGCGATAGGGGCTTTCTCGACCTTCTCAAGGTGCAACTCGGCCCTAGAGCTCCTCAAGGTGTGTACGAACATGCTGGAGGAGGTGGAGAAGTCGTTCGTGTCGCAGATCCAAGACTGGTGC
The DNA here is from genome assembly GCF_004379255.2 of Salvia splendens. NCBI lineage: Eukaryota > Viridiplantae > Streptophyta > Magnoliopsida > Lamiales > Lamiaceae > Salvia > Salvia splendens. Next base: position 14,216 of record NW_024599654.1, read on the forward strand.
CACGGCTCGCTGTGCTGGAAGAAGGCACTGCAGTCGAATCAGAGGGTGGACGAGTACATGTGGCAGGAGGTGACGCTTCTTAAGGCCACGCTGCTGGAGATGAGGGCGAGGCTGCTGCTGAGAGGCGGCCAGTTTGACAGCGGGGAGGAGCTGTGCCGGACGTGCATTAGTATCAGGACGGTGATGCTCGGACACAACCACGCGCAGACGCTGGCGGCGCAAGAGACGTTGGCCAAGTTAGTGAGGATGAGGAGCAAGATATGAACCACTGTTTTGGTAGTTAGCTCAGTTTTGCTCACAATGTAATGTTTCTTGCTTCTGTTTCTTAGGTTTGTATGTTAGGTCAAAATTTTACAGATTTTTTGGATCACACTTTTTGTTGTTCATCACTTTTTGTTCACAATGTATTGTTTGGAATTGAACATCTAAGTTTATAGGTTAACTGAAACATAATGAAATGAAATAAAGGACAAGGTGTTTTATAAGAGCATCCACAATGAGACTGGACTTCACATAGCCCTCAAATAGCCTTTACACTGCCACATCATCAGCACTACAATTCTGCTGTCACATCAGCTTGCCACATCAACTGGACATCAAATAGCCCTCACATAGCTTTCCCACTACCTATCCACATCACTAATAACAATTATATAATTTAATTTACAATCGTATCAACATACGGAATTTAATTTACGAGACAAATACGGGAAATTCGAATAATACTATTAAAATTTAAAAAGTACATTAATTTAAAAAAATAGTACAATAATTTAAAAAAAGTACAAAAATTAAAAAGTACAATTAAAAAGTAAAAAAAAATCACTCCTCGCCGCCTTCCTCGTCTCCGTCGTCGCCCAGCCCTTCTTCACCGTCGTCGCCGCCGCCTCTGTCGCCACCTACGCCGCGGCTATTCCCGCCGGTGTCCCTCCTCATCGCCTCCAATTCTTCACGCTGGCTCTGGAGCAATACACGAAGATAATCCTTCACCTCGGGGTCCACCGCCGATTGGAAGTCGGCTAAGGTCTTCACCGTTTGAGCGCGCGTTTGTTGGCGCGCGAAGAATTTGAGCTCCTCGGTAGACCTGCCGAGGGGGGATGCCGAATGGACCCCCTGGGAACTCGGGGTGCCCTCCCTCGCAACCTGTTGCGCCCGCCTTTGGCCAACCGGGCGAGGTCGGCGACCGAACAAACGAGGGGTCGGGGAGGTCTGTCGAACCATCGCTGCTGCCGCTATAATCTCCGGTATAGTTCAGTTTCTGTTTCTTCGGCCAGCCAGCGTCGACATCTGCCCGGAATTTCTCCGACTCGTTGAGCACAACGTAGCAGTTCCAGTAGGTGAACTCATAGTACTTCTTCTGCGGATCGGGGTAGGCTCTCTCCGCAATCCTCCTGCAGTCTTCCTCTGTTTGGCCACTGGTCTGCATGCGGAGGGCGTTGGCGTACAAACCCGAAAATCGAGAGACGCCAGACCTGATTCGGTCCCAGCACTTCCGGCACTCCTCCCCGGTGCGCGGTGTCCCTTCAGGGCAAAATGCCATGTAGGCTGCGGCTATCTTGGCCCACAAGTTGACGATCCTCTGGTTGTTCGAAACGAGAGAATCGTCGCAGACACTCACCCACGCCTTAGCAAGCGTAACGTTCTCCGCGTCCGTCCACTTCCTCCGGACCCGGCTATCCTCCTCCGGCTGCGACGACTCGCCGACCTTCTTGGCCTTGCCCTTCTTCTTACCCCGCCATACTCCCTGGCTTTGAATGAGAGTTTCCGGAACCTCGTTAATATCAAAACCCAAGTCCGCTAAGGAGAAGGTCTCCGTATACTGTGTATCCGTTGGGGTCGATGTGTGCGAAGAACCAGTGGAAAAATCAAAAGTCGGCCGATAGGCGTTGTCCCCCCGGGCGTCCCCTGCGGCGGTGGAATCATCTGCTGCACCGGTGGAATCATCTGCTGCGCCGGTGGCTGCATCCCGGGTGCCCATCCCGGCATCATCTGCATAGGGGGCTGTATGTCGGGTGCCCACCCCGGCATCATCTGCTGCCACGAGTACATGTTGTATTACCCGGTCATCGGAGGCCAACCACCTCCCCCAGGAGCCGGGGAAGTCTGGGACCCTACCCCGGGAGTCGGGGGAGTCTGAGACCATCCCCCGGGAGTCACTGGAGTTCCTGCGTAGTTGTTCTCCATTGCTCGTTATTGATCTTGTACCAAAAGAAAGATAGAGAGAGTACTCGTTAAAACAAGTGGTGCGAATGAAAATGACGTTCAAAGCGCGTATATATAGTGTTTTCGAAAAAAATAATAATTAAATTCTGACGCCGGTCTGACGCCGATCCGGGGCCTACAATGGCGCCGTGAGGATCGACGTTAGAACCTGCGTCACCACACGAATCGGCATGGGTACGCCGAAATTGACGCTGATTTCGCCGACGCCGGTCGCAATGGTTCGGCGTCAGAACCGGCGTCGGCGAAAAATCGACGTCGCGGTTTTGACGCCTCCATTGCTGATGCTCTAAAAGGAGTAAATACTAGGCCAAGTGAATGAATCGTGTGAGACTAGAATGCTTATACATAAGGCCATCCACAATAGGGCGTCCTAAAGCCCGCCCTATGCACCGTCACGTCAGCATTTTATCCTCCTGCCCTTCCACCTACAGTGGGGCGCCCTAAGCATTTTACTATTATTTTGTTATTTAATTTAAATGTTTTCAAATATATAAATGCAAACTTATTAAAAAACACAACTATTAACTAAAAAACGACAAAAAATTCATTGATTTTAAAAAAAAAGTTACACGAGTTGGAAATAAAAAAATGACTATCCTACAAAAGCCCCAACTTCCGGCTCAACTCATCGCTCAACCTCTGGAGGCGCTCGGCTTGGGGTATATATATAACAAAATTTTCGAATTAAAAAAAAAACTAAAACGCGTTGCATCGCCCGCGCCATCGTTCGCATCGCCCACAATGGGCGGACGATGACGCGAACGATGCCCTATCGTCCGCGGACTAAGAGTCGGGCGCAGACGACGCAACGTCCGTCGTTCGCGGTGCCACAGTGGCGGACTATAGCGCGCTCGATGCATCGGGCGCGCTATCGTCCGCCCCATTGTAGATGGCCTAAGAATATCATAGGAAATGATTCGGAAATCAACTATAAAATCATAAAACATTCACAATCAGTATCTGACGTAAATATTTAGAGAAATTTCGGAATATGGGTTTAAATTCGTTGACCTTTCGAGATAAGGGATTCAATTCGCTTACCTTTCGAAATATGGGTCCGAGACATGCGAATTTTTCGGAATAAGGGTTTTACACAATTTTATATTTATTCTCTTTATTTTTCTTATTATTTCCCTTCTAATACTTATAGATTTACTAAACTATCCTTTAACCCATCTCTCAAAAATTTCATTTTACCTCCCTCCAAACTAGATTGATGTCAGATCATGTTAGTACTCTAAGATCAGGAACTCGTCAGTTATTGAAGGTTCTCAACATTGCTGAGGATTGTGTCTCTGCGGATAATGTGGAACTAGATCAGGTTTACATCAGTCAGCTATCAAGTACACTCCGCCATTTGAAGAAATCACTCTGTGACGCTGATGAAGAAAATCTGGAGTGGTCTGTTTGCATTCTCGGTTCTTGTCACATGGATTAAGGAACTGGGATTAAAGGATAGTTTAGTAAATCTATAATTATTGGAAGGCAAATAATAAGAAAATGAAGAGAATAAATATAAAAAGGTGTAAAACCCTTATTCCGAAAAATTCGCATGTCTCGGACCCATATTTCGAAAGGTAAGCGAATTGAATCCCTTATCTCGAAAGGTCAGCGAATTTAAACTCATATTCCGAAATTTCTCAAATATTTAAGACTCGATCCATACAAAAGTTAAAATGCAGTAGGTAAAAACTTCTAATCGCACTGCAAAATCAATCCTATTGTAGGTTTTAAAAGAAAAATACGGCAAAATCAATCCTATTGTAGGTTTTTTTAAAAAAATATATCTATTTTTATATTTATAATAAAACAACCCCAAAACACTTTTCAGATTTTGATTTATTACATTCTAGTCTAAATCATTTTATATTTATAAAATATAAGGAAATAGAAAAACTTACAGAAGAAGCGCAACAATGGAAAGGAAGTAGATATGAAATAATAACCTAATTTAATTCTATTAATGTTTGGTTAGTTATTAATTATTGGGTTGACCCATATTAGAGCATCTCCAATGGTGGCGAGCGGACAGGCTAGCCGATTCCCGGCACTGGCCGGTCCGTTCACCGGACCATTGGAACCGGCGAGCGCCATTTCGGCGAACAAATCGGCGACCTGACGCCGATTTTCGGGCGTTGGCTCAATTTTTTTAAAATTTTTCAAAACACTATATATACGCGATTTGCACGTCATTTTCATTCGCACCACTTGTTTTAACGAGTTTTCTCTCCATCTTAATTTATGTACAATAGCAACAACGTGAAATGAGTAACGCGGGTGGTGGTAGTGGTGGGGATGCTGAGGAGTAAGAACGACAAATGAACGAAGAGTTGGAGGCCTATACGTTCCGCGAGATAAAACCGGTTGATACAAAGGGCCTTGCAGCCGGCGGTACCTCGACCTTCACCCGTTGTCCACCGACGAGCAGTGATTGATCGGGATCACGTAGCTGCACATCAGCGGCGGAGGAGTCGCGGTATGGGGCGCCTCTTTTCAGGCGGAGTTTTAGGATGGGTAGGGCAGTGTTTATGCGTATCGTTGATGCTTTGGATTGTGTTTCCGGTTCAGGTACGATGCGGCAGACAGACCTGGCCACACACCTATACAAAAGTGCACTGCGGCAATCAGACAGTTGGCCTACGGAGGCCCGGTAGACATGTGGGACGAGTGCCTCCACATCAGTGAGATGACTGCCCTGGATTGTCTGAAGTATTTCTATCAGGGCGTCATTGAAATATTCCGTGATCAGTATCTTCGAAGCCCTACCCCTGAAGAGTTGCAGGATTTGATGCACGGGGAGAAGCATGGGTTCCCCGGGATGTTGGGCAGCATAGATTGTATGCATTGGGAGTGGAAGAACTGCCCCGCTGTCTGGAAAGGGTTCTACACGACCGGCTACAAGGGAAAGAATCCCACGATGATCCTCGAGGCCGCAGCTGATTACTGGTTGTGAATTTGGCATGCATATTTTGGGGTAGCCGGGTCGAACAACGACCTCAACGTCCTCAACTCGTCGCCCCCTTTTCAACGAGCAGTGCCTGGGCGTCGATCCGGCCATCAGTTTTATCGCCAACGGCAACCAGCGTGATATGGGCTACTACTTGGCGGATGGGATATACCCTAGGTGGCCCGTCTTTGTGAGACGATCAGATGCGCATCAGATGAGAGGAAGGGCTACTTTGCGGAACGGTAGGAGTCGGCGCGCAAGGACGTGGAGCGCGCATTTGGTATGCTCCAGTCTCGATGGGCGGCAATTAGGGGTCCAACGAGTTTGTGGCATGTCGACTGCATTGCTGATATAATGTACGCCTGTATTATCCTGCACAGCATGATTGTCGAAGATGAAGGTGTACAACTGGCTAGTTTGGCCAATGACGATGCTAATGAAGCCGGCCCAAGCCACGGTGTGGTCGCCCCCAACGTACGAAGGGGGGTACCTCACGATGAAGTCAGCCGCCTCAAGGCACATGCCTACATGCGCCAAGTGGATGCTCATATTTGACTCCAAAATGATTTAATTGAAGAGTTGTGGGCGCGGAGGACTGCACGTCGTTAGATTTTTTTTAATTAATGTACTTTTTTAATTTAAATATTATTATTGAATTTTCCCGTATCTGTGTCGTAAATTTAATTCCGTATTTTGTGTGATTTTATTTATTTTTTATAATTTTATTTATTGTGGCTAGCCTATTGCTTGTCCAGTTGCTTGTCCTGATGGTGTGACAGAAGGAGTTTTTAGTGCTGATGATGTGGCAGGAGGAGCTTGTGGCTAGCCTATGGCTGGCCTATGACTAGCGTAAAACCATTGGAGATGCTCTTAGTATATTACACATTTTATTGATTAATTAAACTAACAGTATTATCCTAAACATTTACACGTTTTTTTCTATTGATTAGTTATTAACCTAAAAAAATACTGGGGCTATTCTATTGAGTAGATTTAGCCCAATCCATCTCTTTTCAATTGCTATAAAACTCCCAAATGTGGATAGCTTCAACCTTGGTTAAAGCCAAAATTATCCAAGTAATTAATCCAATCCATCTTTTTCACAACAAGCAATAAAACGGGCCCTTAGTGATGCTCACGTAATGATAAGCATTTTCATATCTGTCACTCAATGTCCAGAAATACAACATAATAAATTGGTACACTTGATGAGCTATAAATCAAAACAAGAGTCAGATATTTTCTCATATTCACATATTATCACATACACTAGCAGATTTTTTTACATAATGTTACATATTTTCCCCAGTTGTGTTTAGTGCTAACACGGGTACATGAACTAGAGCAGAGATCAGAGATGAAGTCTCACATAATCATTTTATATAATACTTATAAGTTATATCCACGAGCTGGTATCGACACAAATGAGGGAAAACAACGTTTTTAGAGTACCCATAAGGGTCTATGCATGTAAGTGATACACACATATTTTAAATATTTTTAGTGATTAGTTTTTATTTGATTTAAATGAATATTGTAATCCTTTCGTCCCATAAAAATGGTCTACTTTTTCCATTTTGGTTTGTCCCACAAAAATGGCCTATTTCTATTTTTGGTAAGTCTTTTCTCTTTTATAAATTGATCTCATTCCCCACTAACAATACGTCAATCATTTTTTCTTTGTACATCTCTCTTACTTTACCAATTTCACATAAAAAATGTGTTAGTATGATTTTAACCAGTTTTGTTTAATAATCTATCAATTGGTTGTTTTGAGGAGTTTGTTGAGTTTTGAAGAAAAAAAAGGCTAAAATACATTCGTCAATCTCATAGCTTTATGAAGAAAGTTATGTCAATTTGCAAAATCGGTGGACAACCGAAATTACATCCAGGGTCATAAAATGCCCAACAACCCGCTGACGCTGAAAGAGCGAGATTTGGAGTATACTTGAAAGCATATTTGAACGTCACGTGAAAAGTACCGTGAGTTATAAGTGGGAGAACTTTGTAGTTAGGGATGTCAATCGGGCCGGCCCACCGGGTTTCGGGCCAACCCTACTCGGGTTGCGGGCCAATCGGGTGCGGGCTAATCGGGTTGAGATTTTTTCGGGTTATAAAAGTTCAACCCTAACCCTAAACGCTCGGGTTTCGGGCTGGCCCAGCGGGTTAATCGGGTTGCTACCGATAAAATTAACATGCGATTAATCCAATAAATAATGACGAAAATTAGTTATATTTATAAAATATAAATATTTAGTTATGATAAGTTTGAGATTTATACTTAAACTCAAACACAAACATGATCAAATACTAATATTTGAGATTTGTGTAAAATAAAACATAAATTTAAATATTTTAAAGCATGTTTTTAAAACATGTTTATAAATTTAAATATTTATTAATGAATAAGAAGTTTCTAATTATTTATTTTTTATTATATTAATAAAAATTTAATATATAATTTATATGTTTAATATAAAATTGAATGTTATTTTTTTAGTTATCTATATTATAAAAATAATCAATGAAATTGTCCAATTCGGAGTCAAACAAATAGAACAATAGAAATTTTATCGGGTTTTCGGGCCAGCCCATCGGGTTTTCGGGTCTGACCCTAACGGGTTACGGGTTAATCGGGTGCGGGCTAATCGGGTTGTAATTTTATCGGGCTAGAAATTTTCAACCCTAACCCTATAAATTTGGCGGGTTATTCGGGTCAGCCCACGGGTTGCGGGCTGCATTGACATCCCTATTTGTAGTATAATACTCCCTCCGTTCCATAGTAATAGAGTCATTTTGCCATTTTGGTACGTTCCATAGTAATAGAGTCATTTCCCTTTATAGTAAAAGTTAACACATTTGTCCACACCTACTTTACTCTCTCTTACTTTATTCTCTTCTCATCTTTCTACCTTTTCATTTTTCGTCTCCCTTTAATTAACTCACCTAACACAATATTCTTAATCTCCGAGCCGAAAAGAAACGCCTTCATTACTATGAAACGGAGGGAGTATATTTGAAAGCATGTTTTGAGTACAAAGTGAGATTGTTAGAGTTTATATACTATAAACATGTATCGAGCTACTTGTATATATAAAACTCTACCTTCACTTTTATCTATTAATGAGAAGAAATATTTTTGTCACATTGTGTTTTGCTTAATTATTTATGTTATGTCATACAAACTCTATAAGCAAACGAGTCTAAGCTTTCTGCTTTGTAGACTATTCATTAGGTTCCTTGCAGAAAAGAAGTAATCAATATTTCACAACCTAGATACATTTTGACTATCTATCGTGAAATGTTGCATTGTCATTTCGAAAGTTTTTATATTTTGAGAGACAAGCGACACCTAAGTGGTATAACACTGAACGTATCCAACATAGAGACACATATTTATAGCTATTTAATGAAAGACTGATATCTCATAATTGTTACTACTTCAATCCATAAAAAAATAGTCTTGATTGTGGTAAGTGGATATCTCTAATTTTAAAATTGCATATCCACAATTTAATCTAGAATTAGTATTTTCTCAAGGTCACAATCTTAAGGATAAGCACACAGAAACCATGTGACTTTATCGACTTCTTCTCAATACATGAGAAATTAAGATTTTCAATAGGTTATAACGTGATTTAATGTATAACACCATCGGTAACCTGAATATCCAACGGTCCTGTTACTTTATATACTTTAATACACTATTTATTAACCGTTGACTTAATATAGTGTATAGGATTGAAAATTTTAAATAAGTGGTTAAATACTTTGAATACCGAATATTTCAAATAATTTCGGTATGTACATGAATAATCTAATTTACTTTTAGATCATTTTCCTTTTCGAGGAAAAACGGTAATTAGCGCGGATTACAAATCAGTATCACTATTTTGAGATGTTATATTTCCCCAAATTAATTGAGAAAAAAAGAAAAAGAAAACGTGAAAAGGGGGTCAAAATCTCCAAACCCCGAGCGATGGAGGGGCTGTCTCTTCTTCATTAAGGGGAGCCGGAGACCGGAGGTGATCTCGAGCTATGTCGTCGGCCGCCGACTACAACGATCGCGCCATTCTATTGCGCTCCAATTCCGGCGACGATCTGGAGCACGGCGCCTCTCAATCCCCCAAAACCAGCTCCAGGGGCTGCCTCGCCTCCGATCTCTTGCACCGCCTCGATCGCGGCCTCAGCGCTTCCGGCCGCCGATTGACCGTCCACCACCGCGTTTCCTCCTCTCCCCCATCCTCTACCTCGCCTTCCCATCGCCCTATTGCCGCCTCCGATGATTCGCTCGGGGACGGCGCGCCCCCAGAGTGGGCATTGCTGCTTATCGGCTGCCTCCTCGGCGTTGCTACCGGCCTCTTTGTTGCCATTTTTAATCGCGGGGTTAGTCCAAGTTCTGATTTTTAATTCTTTTTCGCTTGGATTGACTGTTTTTTCTCGTCTTATTATAGATTTTGTTAGCTGGGGATCTTTTTTTTTGTGAGTAATGAATGACAGAGGACTTGCTATGTATGGAAATTCAACGCTATGAGTTAGTTGCAGTTAATTAGTTGGATAGATATGCTTATAGCTAGAATATATATTGGTGCACTGCTATTTCTTTAGGGTACTAGGATGAATGTTGTTAGTACCAAATAGAGAACTTAGTGTAGTAAGTAGTAGTATTAAATTATTCAACCTAGATAGTTCTGGAATTTTGAATTTATCCGATATAATGGCTAGCAATTAGCATGCTGGCTGATTCATTTGCAGATATGGTAAAACCTTTTTATTGTTCAAAAACTGATCAACTGCATTGTGAACTTCCATGTTTTTAACTGCATTGCAAGCTTTCATTATCCTAGATTTTTTTTTCTGTCTGTCGAAATAATTGAATATTTAGTCAGTTTTGTGCTATAACTGGGAAATGATTTGATGGAAAATCTTGCTTAGACATTTTATTATAACATAATTATGCAGAAGAAGTTTAAACTTCGTAAACAGCTGTTATCTGTGAAGTACTCATCTGATCTTAGATTAGTTTAGTTGATCGGAATTAATTTTATTCTGTATAAATGTCTGGATTTTGTTTATTTAAGTTAATTTTAATTCAGGTACATGTGGTACATGAATGGGCATGGGCTGGCACCCCAAATGAAGGTGCTGCTTGGCTCCGGCTTCAAAGGCTAACTGATACTTGGCACCGTATACTTTTAATACCAGTTTTAGGTGGAGTTATTGTAGGTGTTTTGCATGGACTTCTAGAAATATTGGGTCAAATAAAGCAATCTACTTCTTCGCAAGGACAAGGCTTAGATGTGTTTGCTGCAATCTTTCCTGTACTGAAGGCTGTCCAGGCTGGTGTGACCTTAGGAACTGGTTGTTCTTTAGGTCCTGAAGGCCCTAGTGTTGATATTGGAAAATCATGTGCCAATGGATTCTCACTGATGATGGAGAACAATAGAGAAAGGAAAATTGCTCTGGTTGCTGCTGGTGCGGCTGCTGGAATTTCTTCTGGTATCCCCACGTCTTTATCTTTTTTGATCTTTTTATCACATCTATGTATTAAGTTTTTGAAGTCACCTGTTTGTGTTAGTGTTGATATTTTTTGTTCTGTTCTTATTTTTTTAACATTTGTGTTCTCTTGGGTTTAAGAAGGTCTTCCTTGGAATCTTCATGAGTATTTGGTCTTTGTTACTTACTGCATACGGTATTGGTTGAATATGAAGATGGGATTATTAACTCTTGCGTCCACTTTACCAGTTTGTTAATCTTTATGAGCCCAGTCTCATTGATTCTTCATATGTACCACAGGTTTTAATGCCGCTGTTGCTGGATGTTTCTTTGCTATTGAAACGGTTTTTTGAGGCCTCTCAGTGCTGAAAACTCTCCTCCATTTACGACAGCAATGATAATTTTGGCCTCAGTTGTCTCATCAACTGTATCAAATGCTGTTCTTGGGGAGAAACAAGCTTTCACAGTGCCCGCGTATGATTTGAAATCTGCTGCTGGTATTTGATCTGATTCTAGATTTTAAAATAATATTTTGGCCTGCTGTCTGACAATCTTGTGAATACTCATGAATAGCTCTGATGTGAATTTTCAGTATGAATTAGTTTATCAAGCCAGATACAGAGTATTATTTTCTATTTTTCTTGATCTTGTCTTGTATGGTAGGATAGGGAAAAAAATATTAACTTCAATGTTTATTACTATTATTCTACACCACACTTTTAGCATACAGAAAGAATGGATGGGCTCCTGATTATATAGCAGGATGAGTCCTCTACTGCATTCCCATGATAAATTCTAAATACTAGCAGAATGCTTCCGTTAACTAATGAGTTAAATTTGTTCATTCCTAGTGAAATGAGTTCTAATAAGAAGTAGACTGCGGAACATAAAAGACATTAAAATAATCGAAGGACTAAATTGTATTGGATTAGATGATTTTCTTCTGATTGTTACTCAATCTTTTATAGGATCCAGTTCTATCTATACATGTAAGATTATTAGTAAATATTCTCTTAATTTGGTTTGATCTTTGTTTGTTTGCTGCCTTTGATAGAGATCTTCTTTCCAACAAGTTCAAATACTTAATGGATTCTCTGTTGTCCAGCATGAAAAACATGTGTTAAATTTGTTCATTCCTAGTGAAATGAGTTCTAATAAGAAGTAGACTGCGGAAAATAAAAGACATTAAAATAATCGAAGGACTAAATTGTATTGGATTAGATGATTTTCTTCTGATTGTTACTCAATCTTTTATAGGATCCAGTTCTATCTATACATGTAAGATTATTAGTAAATATTCTCTTAATTTGGTTTTACTTGATCTTTGTTTGATTGCTGCCTTTGATAGAGATCTTCTTTCCAACAAGTTCAAATACTTAATGGATTCTCTGTTGTCCAGCATGAAAAACATGTGTTTTGCTGAGTCTCATTGATTCTTTAATAAATAAACCTTTCACATAATAAATTTGATGATGAAAGTAAAAGTTTTACTACCGACCAATGTTATCAAATAGCGGATATGGCGGCGCCATGGCGCTACGGCATGGCGTTCAGTGGTGGAAACGCCATAGCACCATGTCGCTGCCATAGCACCGCCATATTCAACTTTTGACAACATTACATGTGTACTGTATTTAGGAATGGGGCATTATGCAAGAAACATGGAGGTTAGAGTTGTATTTTATACTTTATTAATTGTTTAAATTGTTTTAAATGTTACTATATTTTAATTATTTTCTAATTTCTGAATTATATATAAATATATAAGTATTATTTTATTTATTTAATTATTGACCGCCATATCCGCCATACTAATACGCCATATCCCTGTGGCGGTTTTTAGGCGAACCGCCATAAGCCGCCCATACGAGATTGATAACATTGCTACCGACTTATGAGCAAAGTTAACTGTTGTATCTTGCTGAATGTGAACATATATATCTGACCATTGGATTCTCAAAATCATTGCTCAGAGCTACCATTGTATCTAATACTGGGGATGTTATGTGGAGTTGTAAGTGTGGCTTTCACTCGCTTGTTGGATTGGTTCACAAACATATTTCAGTTCATCAAAGAAAAGTATGGGCTTCCAGATGTAGTCTGCCCTGCTCTAGGAGGCTTAGGAGCTGGTCTAATAGCACTTAAATATCCGGGATATTGTATGGGATTCACCAATGTCGATGAAATATTACGTACTGGTAAGACTGCTTCAGCACCAGGAATCTGGCTACTTGCTCAATTAGCTGCAGCAAAAGTAGTTGCTACTGCACTATGTAGGGGATCTGGCCTCGTTGGTGGCTTATATGCCCCAAGTTTGATGATTGGTGCTGCTGTGGGTGCCGTATTTGGTGGCTGTGCTGGTGAGATTATCAACACTGCTATTCCCGGAAACACTGCTGTTGCTGAGCCACAGGCCTATGCTCTGGTAATATGCTCTATGGCTTTCTTTTTGACTGTACTTCTTTCATATATATCTTTTGTTATATGCCATCAACTATTTCCTTTATCGTTGACACTTTGAGTGCTACTCTAGGTGGGAATGGCAGCAACATTAGCCTCAGTCTGCTCAGTACCTTTGACTTCAGTTCTTCTTCTGTTGAGCTCACCAGAGATTACAGAATCTTGCTTCCACTCATGGTAAATTTCTTGCTCAGAACTAAGATACCATTCTATATCTCATGCTTCCCTAAAATGAAATTGTTTCTAAAATTTAAATAATTTTTGTTGCATTATCAGTTTTGATTTTTGTCCATTGTTTCTAAAATATAAGTAGCATTTCATGCATTAAAATTTGTTATGTAACATTCCCTAAACCCACATATATACATCCATAACCTGCAATATTTTTACCTTGCATGTGAGGTTATAAATGATTAGAAGCTATACTTATTGATTGTTTCCCTAGTAAGTGGCCTTTGAATTGGTTTACTATGATGTAAACCATTTTTTGGGTGCTCATTTTAAATTGCACGAGCATCATTTTTCAATAAGTTCCTTGATTTTTACTTATTGCAACAGGGTGCAGTTGGATTAGCAATATGGGTGCCCTCTGTGACAACTCAGCCAAAAGAGTCAGAGGCATCAAATACAAAGATTTCTCCGCGAGGTTATTCTGCTGTTTCACTAGTGAAGACAAAGATGATGATGTTTGGAGGCGAAACTAGTCATAGAAATGATATAGAACTCCTCTGCCATGAAAACTTTAGTGGTCATAAACAAATAGATGTTGACATTTTACTGGAAAATATGAAGGTTCATCCTTTCCCGTTACCTTTCGAAGTTATTCATCTATAAAGCCAAGGTAGTGCATATTTTTCCTTATGCATTGCTTTTCGGCAAGCTTTTCTCCACAGAAATCAATTTAAATGATGTTTTTTCTACTCTATCAGGTTTCACAGGCAATGTCAGCAACTTCTTAAAGATTTCCCTGAACCAAACTGTGAGGGAGGCCCTGAGTTGCATGCGTGATGGTCAGCATTGATTGTCTTCTCGTGGTTGAAGATGAAGATTTTCTAGAAGGAATCTTGACAGATGGGGATTTCAAACGCTGGTTGACGAAAAGATTTGGTGACTCTTCTAGCAGTGATTCAGCTGAGTATGCTATTTTCATCTTCTCACCGATCTCAAATGAAATCCCTTTTAGATACAAATCTCTGTTTGCAAATGGTTGCTGATGTATGATGGACTTTCTTGTGCATGGTTTTGCAGGTAAATACTTGCACTATTTCCTCTATCTTAACTCGTGGGATAAGCTATAATGGGCGAGAATGTGGACCTTTGATCTGCTATCCGGATACTGATCTGACGATGGCCAAGCAGCTGATGGAGGCAAAAGGAATCAAACAGTTGCCTGTGATCAAGCGTGCAGAAGATGGTCAGAGAGAAAGGAGAAGACGCAAGATTGCAGGAGTTCTTTATTATGATTCAATCTGGACTTGTCTCAGGTAACTGCTTGTTCATAGCATATGTCACATTCTCTTCCTGTTTCTCAAGCCTATGCACCCTTTCCTTAAGGTTTTAAATTGATTTATATGGCAATGCCTAGTTATATGTATTTGTGTGCGAATAGGCCTTATAGAGTTTCTACATCTTTCTGAGCCTTCTAAAATCTGGTAATTGCCTTTTTCTGCTTGTTCAGAGACGAACTGTATCGTCAGAAGTCAGTCACATTGCATGAAGAAGGCGACAACGGGAAATTGATGATAACAAACGGCCATCAGCGACAAAGCGTTTGAAGAAATGCCATCAACATTTCGGTGAGGGATCAAAGTGCTTACACCAGAAAATCATATTTGCCCGGGATTTTGCATCGGAGATCTTTCTCAGTCCTTATGACCACAGTGACTATAAATGTAATATAGCTCTTACCATTTTCTTGTACTACATGATAATTTCCGGCAGATTAAATTGTCAAATACCGGAAAGATCTGAGTTGAGTTGAATATTATTTGGCAGGAAATGTAAGTTCTCAACGACCATCGTAATGTATAAAAGCTTAACACAAAATCATATATCTAAGTTTTGTTTTTTATACTTTTGAATCTCCATCCATGATTTATGTAGTGACTTAGTTGTTTATTTTAGTTTTTGCTATTATTAAAATGTTAATAGTGGCCAAACCAATAGTACAAAGCAGTGGCAGATCCAGGATATGGCTATTCTTACTGTCTTCGGAGCGACATCGGAGGCAAAGAGGAGCGGAGGGAAATGACAATTTTACGTTAGGGGTAAGAGGAAATTAGTCGTACGGAGGGCATACATTCACCCAGAACGTGAGGCGGTTGCGCTGCACGACTAATGGATGAATATTTTGTAGAGGAGCTCCGATGGGACCGAGTAGTGTTTCGACACCGTTTCCGCATGCGTCGATCATTGTTTGAACTTATTGCTAACACTTGGTTGTGCGTGATAAGTTCTTCCAGCAACGTCTCGATGGAATTGGACGACACGGTGCACAAAGTCTGTTCGACAACTCGCATGCAACACTGATGCTGATATGGTTTGATTAGTATCTCCATATAGACACGCACCATCAAATTCCAGCATTGAATATGCGTTTCTTTATATTTTAGGAACATTTATTTTAAATTTAGGACTTGTAATTTTTAAGATTTTTAATCAACCAGTACTTTTGTTATTTATGTTTTAATTAATTTATGTAAAGTAGATGATAATTAAACAAATAAAAAGTTAAAATAAAATGATCAAAGTGAAACTATAAATGGAGTAAATAATTGAGCATTTGAAGAACTAAATTATACTGTATCAAAAGAACTAGTATTAAATTAATTTGAATTATCTTTATTCATTTATCCTCACATTAATCTTGTGATATAAAACCGACATCACAAAACCAATTTTCTGCAGTTTGGAGATTCAACATTATCATAGAAGATGATTGAGCTTATGCTCTACAGTTGCTGGTTGCCACTAATTTTTTCTCCACTAGCCAAAGATAGCTGCTTAACAGATTCTCTGGGATGATGCCTCGGCTTGCTTAGGAAGAGCCCTCCATCCACTACTGAATGATCACTCCATTGATGTACTTGCCTTTATAGAAAAAAAAATCAACATGCTAATTAACAAGTTTTTCTTTTCAACATATAAAATCAAGGATTGTAAACAGTTAGGGTGCGATATAATGCTAACTTTTCTTAACTTGCTAACTCATCCATGCCAATGTTATTAAAAATGTCAACACAGTGTATTAAAATATCAACTATGTTTATGTTAACATGTTCAATGTCATCGTGTTAGTAACTGCATTGATGAGTTAGCAACTTAAGAAAGTTAGCAGCGGTACTAACCAGCGTTAGAGGCAAGATAGAGAGCAGCCATGGAGACATCCCACTTGAGCCGAGTTATAGAGAGGCGTAGTGGCTTCGACATCTACGTCTTGAGGGTTCAAGTTTGGACAAGCCAACTGTGTCTGCAATGGGGCCTGGAGATATCCCATTCACTCTTATGTCATAATCTGCACCCCATTCCAGGGCTAGGTTTCTTGTGACGGAGTCGACGGCTGCCTGAGGAAGAGGAGGCAATGTGGATATATGAAGAGTGTTGTAGAGAGAGATGGGAAGAGAGGAAGGAATGGGATTGACAAACCTGGCAGCAGAGGCATGGACTTGATACCAATTGGATGATGAGTTGTGAAAACTGATGTTAAGTATAAGACCACCACTAGTCTTGAGGTAGGGAAAAGCTTCATGACACATTGTAAATGTGCCAAGAGTGTCAATATCCATCACTGCACACAATGTTCAGTTAAATTTCATGCAAAATTTTTCTTGTAATAGGAAGTTAACACACAACATGGCAGCATATTTTTTATTTTCTTTTTGACTTTGGAGATAGTATTAATAATATTTTGGGATAATAGTAGGAGTAGTTAATAGTAGTATTTTGCTTTGCACATCTAATTGAAAATGATTTTCCACACATTAAAATTTATTTGATAATCAATATCATCTGATTTTGCTAATGAGATCCAATTTCGCCCGAAGCTTTCGCTCCAATTCAAATCAATAAAAAAAGGGACGATGATTTTGTGTAACGTCAAACGGAAAGCTACATGCCAATACTCTCTTTGTTCCATAGAAATAAGCCATTTGGTATTGACACGATTTTAATGCATAATTGGTAAAGTAAGAGAGAAACAGAAAAAAATAATTTAAATTGTGTAGTGAATAGTGGGAGCCATAAATAATAAAGTAAAAGAGAAGAAGAAAAATGTTATCATAAATGGATATGAACTATTTGTATGGGACGAACAAAAAATGAAACATGGTCTATTTCTATGGGACTGAAGGAGTATGAAAATCCATCCCAAAAGACTAGTCTATTATAAAAAAGAAAGCTCATTTGATTATAAATCTCAGAAACTGGTCACGATTGTTCTAATCCGAGTTCTCGTTGGTCAAAATAAATCTTACATATCAAAAGACTAGTTTGTTAGAAGAAATAACTCATTTGATCTATAAACCCTACACCAATTGATTTCTGGGATATTGAGTCCGAAACAATAAACTCCGGTAACATAGAATTAGTGTATGATGATCAAAATTACAAAAATAAAATAAAAAGGATGAGCAGAATATTGACCTGTCTTAAAACCATTAGGCGAGAGATCCTCAGCAACGACCAGAAAATTGCCAGCAGCAGCATTGACGAGAATGTCCAGCTTCCCAAAATGCCTCACCGTCTCTTCCACCACTCTTCGCGCATCTTCTTGCTTCCTCACGTCCCCTGCATACCCTATTGCCTGAAAACCAAAATAATAATATATTCTCTCTCCACCATTTAAAAAATCATTTTACCATTATCCAAAACTTAAAAGAACCATTTACCTTTTTTTTTATATACAGATCCCACCTTCCACCTATTTTTTACCCTCAGAATAAATAATTTTACATTACATTTACTTTCTCCGTTATTTTTTTCACAAAGTCAAAATAACTCTTTAAATGGTGGATCGAGACGGTATAAGCGATGTGATTTGATTTGATTTGATTTGATTTTGAAAAGTGTTTTGAGTTAAATTTGGCAAGGGAGAAGAAGAGAGGGTTAGACATACGGGGATGGCGAGGGATGCGAGGGAGGCAACGGCGGCGTCGATAACGTCTTTGCGGCGGCCCATGATAGCAACGGAGGCTCCGTGTTTGCCCAACTGGATCGCCATGTCGAGCCCGATGCCCGACCCGCCACCAGTCAACAGAGCTACCTTTCCTTTCACTATATCGCCACTGAACGGAGATTCCATTTCTCTCTGCTTTGCAAAACAAGTTAGAATCTATTGGATATTTATACAACATAAAAGCCACCCCAATTCCGACTATGCATTTACTGCCCAGCTCAGCATTTTTTCACGTGGCCAGGTTTGATTTATTAATGTTGTAACGAACTTTGTACTTTCTAACACGTGACACGTGTAATATGAATAAGCTTTTTTATGCCCACAATTATTCCACTCTATGTTCTACTTAGGCATGCACAAACCGGCCCAGCCCGCCGGTTAACCGGCGGTTCGTAACCGCCGGTTCATGAACCGGAACCGGGCCCGGAACCTGCGGGTTGAACCGGCAGAAGGGTCAGCGGGTCGTAAGGGCCGGTTCAGGTTCGGCAATATCTTGAACCGTGAACCGGAGGTTCAAAACCGGCGGTTCGGCGGTTCGAACCGCCGGTTCAAAGGGTCGCACAGTGTAAAGTAGGCTAGGGGTTCGTAGGGGTTCAGGTAGGGTTTAGGTAAACCGACGGTTTTCGGTGGGAACCGACGGTTTTCGGTCAGAAACCGCCGGTTTGGCAGCCGGTTTCCGCCGGTTCCGGTGACTTTTCAGAGGCTAGGTCGTAGGTGCAGTGTTTAGGCCTGCAAAACCGGTCATAAACCGCCGGTTTTCTGACGCAAACCGTGGACGAACTGTCGGTTTATGCTTGAACCGCCGGTTCAGGCGGTAAACCGGCGGTTCGGCCGATTTCAAATTTTAAAATTTTTTTATTTTTTATCCAATTTTACTCCTATAAATACCTCACTTCTCCTTCATATTTCCTTACCCCATTATTGTGTTAACAAGGATTTCATTCTCAATCTTCATTTCTCTATTCTCTCCCCATTCTCTCTAATTGCGCAAGTTTACGTTTCAATTCTACACTTTCTACTCACTACTATATTTGTTGTTGTGCTCATAATTTACCACTTCTTTTATACTTCATACATATTTCATTCCAAGTCCATACTACTTTCATTTATCAATATGTCTTCTTCTCGTGGTGGATCGGGACGTGGTGAAGTATTTTCTCTATACGGCTAAATGAGGGAAACTTTTGACAATTCTACTATAATTGTTGATTGTTAGACGAAACTCAACATTTAAAGTTGAATTGCTAAAGGTGTCCTTAATTTAGTTATGTAGAAAGAGCTTCTTCGCCGGTTAAGAGTATATATATAATACACTTATACGTTTAAGAACTTCAACGTCGTTCTTGTCATTTGTAATTAGTTGTTGACTAGTAGTCTCATTTGTATTTAAATTTTGTTTAAGACTTCAAGACCGGCATATGTTTTCGATTTGTAATTGTTTGTAACTTGTAAACATGCAATTTTAGTCGTATTTTTTTTCAATTTTATTTACTCACATTTCATACATAAACAATTGTAACTTGTAAACATGCAATTTCAATAAAATTGCAACTTTAGTCGTATTTTTTTCAATTTTATTTACTCACATTTCATACATAAACAACTTTGAAAGTGTAATGTAATTTGATTAAAAATTGAATAGTTGAAAAATGCAAAAAAAAAAAGTCGACGAACCGTCGAACCGGCCCGGAACCGGCGGTTCAAGCCGAAAACCGGCGGTTTTGAACCGCCGCGTAAACCGCCGGTTTGTTGAACCTGAACCGGAACCGCCGAGAGCTAGGCGGGCCGGTTCAGGTTCAAGCATTTCCTGAACCTTGAACCGCCGGTTCATGACCCTGAACCGGCGGTTCGTGACCCTTGTGCACACCTAGTTCTACTCCATCTTGGATTCTAATCAAAACGTTAGTGTTTGATATAACACTAAATTGATCATGTTGCGCGCTACGTATTTCAAGTAACATTGCTCATACGGTATTCTGATTTATCAATATCGCTAGTTATTCATAACTCAATAATCATGACATCTTGAGTAGTGATGATTAACATTTAAAAAGAGACTAACATTATTATATTATAAAATTGTGTCTTGATACGCTAAGTTGATATTTTCCCAAAGAGGTATTCTAAGCTAGTTTTAGCTAGTTAGAATTATTATACAACAATAAATAAGGTCTTTCAAAACTCTTAGCACTCTTTGAAAAATATTACCGAGACTTTTATAAGAAAACAATTATTATCTCTATTTCTTAAAAATACTATGAATTATTTTCTATTAGTCCGTCCCTCAAAATCATGAATTTTCTTAAAAAAAATTTCTCTCTATTGGTGTGCAATTTATTCTCCACTAAAACGTCATTCAATTATCATGACTAATTATCATATGATAATCAATCTAACATTAAATTGTAAAATTATTTTAATTGAAAGGATGATATAACTAATTATCATATATTATGCATCTATATTAAGGCAATATGCCATTTTTTATATCGAGCAAGTCTCAATAAATTGTTGGCGACCCTTATATCGAGCATATTCATCTACTTGTAATT
>NW_024599655.1:0-15217 GCF_004379255.2 Salvia splendens
TTAATTGTTAATAGTCGCATAAGATTTGTCGATTGTCGCATTATCATCGATTTCACTAACATTAGGAATTGTCCCAAAAATGACGTCATATTAGTTTGTTAACCGTCGCATAAGATTTGTCAATTGTCGCATTATCATTGATTTCACCAAAATTATGAATTGTCCCAAAAATGAAGTCATATTAATTTGTTAACAGTAGCATAAGATTTGTCAATTGTCGCATTATCATCGATTTCACAAAAAGTAGAAATTATCCAAAACATTACACTCATATAAATTTGTTATCATTCGCATAAGATTTGTCAATTGTCGCATTATCATCGATTTTACCGAAATAAGAAATTATCCAAAAATGACGTCATATTAATTTGTTAATCATCGCATAAGACTTGTCAATTGGTGCATATAACTGATTTCACCAAAATTAGGAATTGCCATAGAGATTACGTCATTTTATTTTATTTTAACCATCACATAAGATTTGTTAATTGCCACATCATCACCGATTTCATCAAAATTAGGAATTGTCCCCAAGAATACGTCATTTTTTAACCGTCACATAAGATTTGTCAATTGCCACTTATTTCTCCAAAATTAGGCATTGTAGGATAGTTTCAAACTTTATACTACTGTAGTACTTTTAAATTAAGTTAAAGATTGTTACAGAAATAACCGTAATTCAGTGCAACGTCATAGTTTAAATGAAATATTACCTTCATTTTTTTAGAGTGAATATTCGTCCCGTGCATACAGTCAAAGTCAATGCATCCTGATTCATTCTACCCATATTTGTAGATTGTATGTTTGTCTGGAACGTACATTTATCACCCCTCTTTGTTTTTCTTTCACCCCATTTTTTTATTTTTAAATTTGATATTACTAGAACTTTCTCCATTCCAGAAAATTTGTTCCAAAAAATTTATCCCTTTGACTTTTAACATTTTTTGCAATGAACTCCACGTTTCACTAATTTATTTTAATTTACATTTTTTAAATAAAACTAATATATAAAAATAGGATACACATGTCACCAGTGACGGATAGTGGGACAGGAGGGGCGGTCGCCCCTCCCCCGACAGCCAAGAAGGTTGAATTGTACTAAGGTTTTACCTGAAAAAAGGCATGGTCGCCCCCTCTGCAAAAAAAATTGGAGAGCGAAAAAGAGTTGCTAACTGAGCGGCAATGGAGAACGATCCAATATCATAAGATTAATCAAGTTATTGGTATGCCGTGTGCGCAAGGGACTTAGTGAAGAAGATGACATATGAGTTTATTGGGCAAATTTGAGAAATTAGTGGACTGCAATAACGGACTCCACTTCTCAAGATAGTTATTTCATAAATATAATTACCCGACTTATTGCTAGATATTTTAGTACTTCAATTCTTAAACAATAAATGAAATTTACACAATAAATATTATTATAGGCATCTATTAAACATATATTAGTTGATTATATCTTCAAAGCACCAATAGCGTTCATTTTATATAACTTTAAATTACTCATGTAAGTAATACTTTTGTAACAATTTTATAAACTAGTTTCATAATAAGTTAAGTTTCAAAAGAAAACTTTAGCAACCTTATTGTCCATTATTAATTTTTGATAGAATCGTAAATATTTGAAACAAAAGCTAATACACGTGTTTGATTGGTACGATAGCCATAGATATAGCCTGCTATCTAGGTTCTATGTAGTTTTTGGTTGGTATGATATCTATATCTCTAAGCCCGAAAAAAGTGAAAAGCCCGTCTCGGCCCGGTGGACTATCCAGAAATTTGGTAATACACTATCTCACAAAAAACCTCCGATAATAAGCTTTTTGTCCATGATAGTCATAACTACCCTCCTTTCTCTCTCTGCAACATTCTTCTCTCACCCACTCTCACTTCCACTTTCTCTCTCTTCTGCAACTCAATTTACCATATCTCTCTTCTGTAATTCCCTCTTCCTCTCACCCTCTCTCTACCTTATCAAGAAGACCAAAGTGCTTCCATCCAGTGGCGGAACCAGCTAAGGCCAAGCCCCTCCAGCAGGGGCTTAGCCGGTGCCGTCGACCATTTTCATAAAGAGGAGTCGAAGCGGTGGAGAATGGGCTGAACGAGAAAATGGGGCAAGAGGGAGGGAGGGAGAGAGAGAGTTAGGAGTGGGAAATGAGACAAATTGCATAATGGATTTTGGGTATACAGTATACTGTTGGAACTTGGGAATTGGGATTCATTTCATTAGATATTTAATACTCCTACTAAATATCGTGAGTCATTTAATTTTATGCAATTTTTGTAGTAATATTTTATTAAATATATTAAGATGTATATAAGTAAGCTTTAATTATGTGCCTTAAGAATAATCAAATCAATTTTGCTGTAATTAATAATAATATTTACCAATCAATCGTGAGTCATTTAATTTATTTAAATAATCAATTATATAATTAAAGTAATTAAAAAATAGATATTTAAGATGTATAAAAGAAATTGAATATAAAAGGGTAATTTTGTCCTTACAATTTTATATCTACAAAACTAATTTGTGTATCAAACAACATTTTAAAAAGACTATCTTGACACAATCTTATTTTCGGCCCGAAAACACTATCTATATCTAGTTTTCTTGCACTATACTCTCATACCAATCAATCGCACCCTTAATGTGTATGGCTATAAAAGTTCTTTTGAGCAAAATATATTGAACCAATTTTAAACTTTAGTCTATCGAATATATCAAATATAGTACTAAAAACATTTCTAGATCCGCCGTTGCATGCCAATAACTTTTTCAACTCACTTTTTATTACAGTTCTTAAAACCCGTATCGGGTCAAATGGCGATAAATTATTAGGGACGGAGGGAGCGAGTATCTTGTCAAATTCGCTTTCACTGTGTCAATATGCAGTTTTTTAATCTTTCGGTTTTTGTAAATACCAATTGGTCAATATGCAGTTTTTTAAACTTTCAGTTTTTGTAAATAAATACTAATTGAAATGAATGGTACATTTAAAAATTAATGTTTAATTGTCTAACAAATAGTAATAATCAACAATTTCAAGAAAAAAACAATTATCACAATAGATCGCCGAAAATAACGTGCTCATATTCCCGTATTTGATACAAATAGAACATTTGGAATTGAAAATATACTAAATAACCTATCCAGTATGTTAAACATACACACACACACACGAAATTTTCATAAATTATTTTTGTAACTAAAAAATTAAATTTAACATCATTAGTGTACGATTAATTAGAGTAGTACATTAGTACTTAGTACTTGCATTTAACAACAGGGTAATTTGAGTATGCATGGACATATTATATAGTTAGCGGTCAGAATTAACTTTATTTTACAAATTGCCCATTTGACTCTATTTTTTTATTTATTTTTCTCTCTCGGATCCCAAGCTACATCTGTAGTTCGAATTCGTGTTTGAAAAAGATCTGACTAATAATCACATCTTTATCCACCCTAATCCAACCTTTTTAATTAAAAAATTTAAGACAGTAATATCTTCTTCTTCTATCTGACCGGTCAATTATTATTATTATGTCCCCTGAATGCTTTAAGTGTCTTTTTCCGAATGCGACCTTCTTTATTACGATCAAAGCAGCAGCACCAACCCCAGTTCTATCACTCTTTATATGCATCCCTCCCTTGGTCAAATCCCAAACTTAATCTGCCTCCATATCCACAGCGTTCTCTCCCAACAAAGACTCAACAAAAACAAAAGAAATGCTATCAGTCTCGAGCAGTTGTGGCCTTCCAATCTGTCTAACTGGGATTCCTCGTCCTCTTCCTTTCTCCCAAGAGTATGTCTCTCTCTCTCTCTCAAGAAAGCAAGGAGTGGTTTGTATAATGTTGTTGGCTGACATGTTTCAGGTTGGAGGATCATGAAAGGAGGAGGGAGAGCGTGAAAAGGAAGAAATTTCAAGAGTTTTTGCAGTTACATGAGATGATTACTAGAGAGGCTTCGGGCCATGGAAGCAACAACCGTGGAGGAGGTGTTGTTAAAACTGAGTTTTATCCCTGCATTTCCCTACCCAGTACTGCAAAAGCTGCATAAGTTAGTTACTATGTTCTAGGCTTCAGTTTTTCTTCTATTGTTGCTTTTCAATATGAATCTTATGAGATGGGAAATTCTACATTTGAATTTGGTTGCTCTAGATATCTTCTACTTTCCTGTTTATGTGGTAATTCATTCCATGTAAGAGAAAGAGAACAGAGAGGCCGGATGTTATAGAGAGTAATACATAGGAGTATTACAGTAGTGTTAACTGAACATAATTATTTTTGGCCCTAACAATTGCAAATGACCCAAGTATTGAGCTTATAATAATATGATTAGGTTCGGATGATTACTTATACACCTGATTCAAAATAACTATGATGTCAAAAATATTGAAGGGAGGCAAGGCAGCAATGGTTGAGTATTTCTATTTTCTACTAATGTGGATTCTCTATGAATCATCAGTGGTGCTCACTATACCGGTCGTGAGTGAAAGCATAGTAGGAGGACTTAGAAATTAGAATGCTACACACGGAACCAGTAGAAAGACTACACTTTGGCATGGAACTTCTAATCCCCTCCCTTCTACTGGAGTTTTGTCTGTAGGATTTCAAAGGCAGCCAGATTATGTATTGCAAACAAATGGAAAAAATACTGACAAGATGTTGTGAATATTGTTGAATTGTCTGGGCCCAAGGTTGCCAAGTAGTACAAGATTCACATCAAGTTAATAACTTCCAAGTTCCAAGTAACAGTCTCAAAGATGACTTACTCCACATATCTAAAACTGGTGACAACAACTAAATATACTAGTATCTATTAAGTTCATGTCAAGGCAGGGCAGAATACACCTTACTCAGCAACAGTCGTTCGAAGAGGCAAAGAACTTTCAATTTCCTTGGCCTCAGAGTTCTTCTCTGCAACAGCTTTTGACATCCCGAACATCTAAAAGACCATCAAGAGTGTCAAATATATATTAGTAGTATATAACAAGAAGAGAAACCAAAAGTCCCGGAATCTAAATACTAGACCAAGACGTTAAGCTACCTTCTTGATTGTCTTTTGGAAACAAGTCTTGTGTTCGTCCATAGAAGCATGGATGAATTCATCAATGTGGTCTTTCACATCCTCTAGGAAAGTTGCACTTTCACTCTTCTTCTTCCGACATGAAGCTGCAGCTGGCGTAGAAGCTATGGATGAGGGGTTCTCGTTTGGAGTCTTTCCAGTTGCCATTGAAGGTTATAACCTACATAACATTCAGTACCGCAGTGACAGCATCTCTTAGATTGCTTATACATCGAAAACAGAACACATAAGAGATACGGCGGAAAAACGAAATGAATGACTAACAATATAATCAGCATTCATGAAATAAGAAGATGAATTTCAGTAATTTTAGTAGGAAGTATCAAAAACCATGATTGACCAAATTATTTATCCAACTTGTTTTGTTTTGGATTATATACTTAAATCACCACATGGATAACTGTTCGAGCACAAGAGTAGGAGCTTGAAATCGCATTCATGGCCCAACATAAACAAATAGAATGGCGATGTGCCAATTATCTCACAACATAAACAAATTTGCCCATGTAATAAAAGCAACTTCTAAAAAAAATTCTACATCTCAAACAAGGAAGACCTAAGTTGCGTTAGGACTCAGGCTGCTCGATAAAATGCCAGTGGTATTAAACACTCCAAACAGGAGCTATCGAAAAAACTGAACAACACAAAACGCGAAATCGAACTGATCACGAATGTAATCAAAGAACTGAAATAAAATCACATGAGAAAGAGAAATACTTGTAGACGATGAGGATTTCAGAAATAAATTTCAATACCAATTTTTTCCTGGGCATCCCCAACCATACCCTAAAACAGTAGTAAAACCCAATCTTGCAGTGAAAATACCTCCAACCATACACCAAAACCCATCCCAAATCGTCTTTTTTTTTTGCGTTTTTGAATAGTGCTACCCCAAATTCCCTGAACCCATCTCCAACAGACTGTAGCAATCGCAAATTCCCTTTTCCAATTTCAGAAACTGCAATTTAAATCCTTTCTTGTCTATCTATTTAGAACAGAGCAATGAAACTTACCTGAATTATGGAGAATTTCGACGGAGACAGAGAAAATGGAAGTAACTTGGCCTATCTAATTAATGAAAATTCATTTTGTAACTAGTAGTATTGATTTTTTTTTAATGTATAATTTGTGAATGTACTTCATAACCGAAAAGGATCTCCTGCTCCAACAATCACAATAAAATAAAATAATATTATAAACATATAAGTGATATGTGGTTTTATAATATTATTTTATTATATCGTGAGTGTTGGAGTATAAGTGAGTGTGAGATTTTATAACATTATTTTATTTTATTTTATTTTATTGTGAGTGTTGGAGGATTTTATAACATTATTTTATTGTGTTGTGAGTGTTGGAGTAGGAGAGTTGGAGTAGGAGTGTTGGAGTAGGAGATCCACATTTCATATAACATAGTAATACTATTTACATGGAACATTTTTTTTCCATGAACTTTAACAAATATATCATTTTAGGTCTGTGAACTTTAAAAATATCATTTGAGGCCCGTCAACAACGAGCTAATATCAACCGAAGTACTTTTTTACTATTTCTAAATTTTTTCGGATAAAATACCCTCAATACCTCGAAGAGTATAAATTTTTAATAAACTTATCATATAGTTATATTTTTAAAAATATCTTTACTATATATTTTTTTTATAAATTTTATAAATATAATTTGACTTTCAATATTATCACTTAATTTTGTGACATGCAAGAAAAGTTCATTATTCAACTTATTATAATTAAATAATTTAAAAATATTTTTGAGGTATGGATACTCGTAAAATTTAATGTCACGGACTCACGGTCAATAGAAAGATAATACTCGAATATTGATATATAATTTTCTTGTATGTGTTAGTATCAGAATTTTCTTTGGTGTTTTATAATTGTAGAATCATCAGAATTTATATTTAGATACATATAATATGCAAAAAAATTGTTAGTATCAGAATTTTGATAATATAAAATTAAAGAAAATTTCAAAGGAAGAAAATAAAATGTTAAAGGTGGAAGAAAACTTACATTTTATACAATAAAAAGATTTTTTTCACGCATCAACAATTTCTCCTACCCTCCCACCTGCAGTGTGGTGCCATAAGGCGCGTCTTATGGCACGCCCTATATGTTTTACTATTGTTTAGTTAATTAATTTAAATGTTTTCAAATATAAAATGCAAACTAATTAAAAAACACAACGAGTAGCTAAAAACCGGCGAAGACTGTATTGATTAAACAAAAGTTAAACGATTCAAGTTGGCTAATCTACGCAATTCCCAACTTCCAGCGCAACTCATCGATCAACCCCCGGAGATATTCGACTTGGGCGGGGTCCGTACACTTCGCGAGGGCCTTATGCGTCTGCAACAAGGTCTTCGCCATCGAGATTGTTGCCAACGACTCATACGCGGCGGCCGTCGGGCTCGGGGTCGGGATCGGGACCGGGATCGGCGATGGGGTGGCGGTGGTCGAGGATGATGTCGACGTCGCCTTCCCCTTGTTCTTTGCAGCCTTGACGCCTAAGGGACGCCGGGAGGACATCGGTGTGCCGGAACTCTCTTCATCCGCTTTGGCTGCTCGTGTAACCATCAGCTTCGGTGGTCTTCGTCCTCTTTGGCGCACCGGTGTGCAGAATCCCACATTGGAACTTCTGCTTGTCCCTCAAGAGCGTCCAGATGGCCAAATGCTTGAAGTCGTTGTACATGGGCTGGTACGACAACAACGCTCTATCGCGCACGTCGCTCAAGCTCTCGCCGCTCCCCTGCTCCCTCGCGCACTTCTCGTACTCCGCCGCGAACAGGTTGACTTGCTTCTTCACCTGATCCCAATGCTTGCGGAGCTGCTCCCGTTGGCGCTTGTACGCGGTCGGCGGCTTTGCCGCATTGTAGCGCTCGGCGATTCGCTCCCAGTACGCGAGCTGCTTCTAGTTGTTCGCGAATATCGGGTCCTCCGATATATCTACCCAACACCTCGCCAAGACGAGGGTTTCATCCGGCTGGTAGTTCGCGTACTCTTCATTCATTGCCGGAGGTGGCATCTTGGTCGTGCGGTGTCGGATCCGCTTCTTTTTGGCGGCGGCGGAAGCGGCGGATGGGGTGGCGTCGACGTCAGCGGCCTCGGCGGCGGGAGGGGGCGACGAGTCGGTTTGGAGACGGTTCCATGTCAGACAAACCGTACGATTCCGTACTGAATTCGTACTGCGTGTTGGCGTCGAACGACCGATATTCGTCGGGTTCTGTACCCGGCCAACGCGCATCACCACTAAACATCGGACTATTGAGACTTGAATCCATTTCGTAGTAAATGTGAGTTTCGAGAGTGGAATCGTGAAATGAAATGTTACAAATGAATGTAGGGTAGGGGTATTTATACAAAATTTTCGAATTTAAGATTAAAAAAATAATAAAAAACGTGTGCCATCGTCCTCGCCCATCGTCCGCCGAGCCCACAATGGTGCCCGATGGCGCGGACGATAGGTCATCGTCCGTTCTTCTTCCGCGCCCGAAGCTTAGGGCGTGGGCATAGGGCGCGCCCTATGGCGAGCACCCACAATGGAGGCATCGTCCCCGCCCGAGGACGATGGCACACATAGAGCGTGACACCGGGCGCCCCATTGGGGGTGCCCTCAATCTCATCTATTACCAAACTAAATGATGAGACCAAACACAAACATGATAGCTATTTTTAGCATATAGTACAAGAATACATTTCTATATCAGAGCTTAAATTCGAAGAAGACACGACCTTATGGCTTGCTGACTATTTTTTCTAGTTCTACATAGTTCAGGCAACTAAAAGTTGAAGTGCGATCAATCGATCATTTTCAAGAACCTAATTTCACCAATACTACATGTAATTTACTATCTTTTCAATTATTTCTATGTTGAATGTATATAACTTCGTACAGGTATATGTACCTTGCTAGTTTGGCAACTAAACTAATTACTCGATGAAATCACCTGGATTAATCTACCTGATTATCAGGAAACAATAGTCTTCGTTCTGGTAATTTACATATGAATGGATAGAGCTTTGCCCCATCATTTGCAGGTAGCTCATAAAATTACAAGTTACCAAATACAGTCACCTCAAATTAGACTAAGCATAACTTAAAAGGATTAGTGGGTTATAAAGTAGCATACATGTGAGTTGCAATCACATTTTTTATATTTTGGATAAACCTTAAATCGACTTATTTACCTTGAATCCCATCAAATCTGGCACCACATAGTTTGGCAACTTTTCAGGAACCACAACATAACCATCTGCATACAAATACCAAGCCAGATTTTGTGCTCAGATAGGCTCTTGAAGCTTTAACTCGACAAGAAACAGAGCCCAGAGAATCTAACATTTATTGTACTTTTTAATGTAATCTGGTTAAGAATACAAGTTCACTGCCGTTTGTTGATCGGCAGCAACGACTCCTTAATCGTGGATGCAGATACACTACGCCGTTTCTTGGTCGACCAAGTCTTGTTCATGGCTTGTGCATTCCCTATGCTACCGCTTCCTTGATCAGAGGATTTTTCGACCGGATTCTTCATTGGCGTACATGCAGAAAGGATCGACTCCTTAATGGCTGGTGATGGTGGGGATTTTTCTTGATGAGGATCGATGTGTTTTTTTTATCTTGACGTTGGGTTTCCGATTTCTATTCCCTTTTATAGAGTAGATCAGTAGAAGACTAACAATTGACGGTGGGTTTCCAATCCAATTAATTATCTCACTATAATAAACATTATATCCATTACTTTGAAATAAAATTAATCTCAAATTTAGATTTTCTAATTGGGAGCTTTTTTTTTCAATTTTGGTAAAATCCCGGTTCCTAAAACTCGGCTTTAAACTCGAATATTACCAAACTAGACTTTATACTTGAGTTTATCAAACCTTTGGTAGTAGTGTGTGTGGGATATAGTTTGTGGACCTATTGCTATTGGGCTCCAAATTAATTCCTATTGGGCTCGGTCATATGAATTAACATGTCTGGCCCAAATGCATGGTGTTGGCCCAAGTCCGGATCAATCCATTACTTACCTGGGGTGAGCCGATGGCCGCCTCGTGGCAATCCACGAGAATCCTGAATGAGAGTCGTCCGATTGAAGCTATGTTCGTGTTCTGTGAGGGTTAAGTAAACCGTCCCTCTCACTTTCTTATTCCAATCATTCACTCTCTTTCTCTCTCTATGCCATTAGGGATTGGTGCTACACCGTCTCTTTAGAGCCTTCTCTGTCTTCTGAAATCGATTCTGATCTTTTTCTTGGATCGTTGTTTCTCTTTTTTGTGAGATTTGAACTGAGATTCTCTAACAGTGGCATCTCCTGTGTTGTCTCACGAAGTTTGGCGCTTGGTTGATCGGTTGTGTTCTACATTCTAAGCCGAAGGAGAAATCTTCGGTCATTTCAATGTGTTTTGAGAGATTCTTGTGGTCTTGAGCGTTCTGGTTGTGTTTCTGAGAGTGCGGTGTTCACCTTGTGACTTTTGGTTGGTTGAGATTGAGGAGGTTCTTAGCCCGGTGCAGTTGTTATTGCGACCTAAGCCACATATCCTTCAAACCTTGTTTTCTTTAATCTCTACCGTATTTTTTCATATCCTCTAAGGATCTTGTCTTTGATTACTAATTATCTTACTTGAGTTGTGCAGGTGATACTTCGTTGATCGTTTGGAGTCTGAATCGATCATTCTGACTAGTGTTAGTGTTCTTATCTGTATCTTGCTTGTACTCATCAAGGATTTGTATAATTGGTTTGCTAGATTGGGAGATTGACCATCTCTCATCAATAATACAAAAGAGGTCTTGATAATTGGTGTAATTAGTGAATCTACCGTGCGTATATTTTATGTTTATCTTGTAAGAATGTATAAACGTGTAGTTAATATTTAGAGGGGGTTTAGCTTGATATATGCGATATACATAATTGTTATGAAAAAAACTATGATTAATTTATTTAGAATATGATTAGAAAATTTGGAATTCTTTTTTATAATCATGCAAAATTAATGCGCAAATTATGAAAAAATAGTATTCTCCCATAAAAATACGTGCATTTTACATTTTCGTTTGTCCCACAAAAATATATGCACTCCATTTTGGAAAGTTATCCCACTTTATTACCATTATACATCAATCTATTTACAACTTATACCATCATTAAACACTACTAATGATTTGAGTCTCACTATCCACTAACACTATTTTGACTATCATTCTACTCATTTCTCTTACTTTACCAATTTTACCTTAATTCCTGTGTCATATCAATTGCCCATATTTTTATGAGATGGAGGGAGTACATGTAAATTTCAAATGTTAAATTTGAATTCGGAAAATACAAATAAATTTATTTCAATTATGCTTTTAAGAGTTCAAGATAAAAATAGGAAAGAAAAAGTTAAGAATGACCTGAAATGTGATTAGTAATTTTCCAGAGACTTGGTGATTTTTTCGAATTCAATGACCTAAAATGCAAAAACCATTTTCTAATGAATTTAATTTACTCAATTAAAAACAGTTAGAATTAGTAAATTAAAGTTCCAGTGATAAAGAAAAAAATACAAACTAAAATGAGATCACATTCTTCATTCCCAAGTTTCTTTTAAGTGAGAGAAAACTTGGAGTGAAGAGAATGAATGGAATATATCATCATCATCATCACTTACCAAACAAACCAATTGTTTTCAAAGCACTCCTCTTTTTGGAGTAGTATAGAAAAAACTTCCTTTCACATAACATCAACAAGTCGCCATTTCTGTAAATTTTGATAGGCTGAAGACGTTTGCGATGGTAATATCGACCCTCATAAACACCTTGAAGGTAGGCATCATTATGATAAGGTCCTTTTTGCATGATGCGAAAATGTACCTGGCACCAACATTTATCAATTGTTTCGTATTCATTCAACAACCAGACCACATAAACACCATCATGGTCGAATGGGTGATCATCACAAAAGCACAGGCGACCCCCCAAAGTATACAACTTTCCCTTCCAAGCATACAAACCTCTCTCTAAATTTTCGACGGGCGCAGAGAATGTGCTAAAACATTCTGTCTCAATATCAAAACAACAATATAAGGAGGCTCCCTCCATAGATTTGAAACTAACCAATGGAGATTACCACTAACAAATGCACCATTGGAGTTGTGGCAACAATCAAACGAGGGTGAAGTGACTTCAACGCATCTCCACGAAGATCCCGCTTCAAGAGTGTATACATGACATCCGTCATACTTAGGGTTAAAATAGACAATCTTATGTTGTCCGCTTATTCTACTCACTCCAAATCCATAACAATCTGCCCGAGGACGAGTAAGACGCCCACTGAGCTCGACGAATTCACGGGTAGTCGGGTTACATACATAAAGATGACTACGAAAAGGATTTTTCAAAAGAAGCAAACCGTTGACAGAACCTTGTATTGTTGATGCTTGAGGGAAATTAAACTTGATAATTGGATCCTTCTTGTGCTTATGCTTGGGCTCATGCTCGTCTTCCAATTTGAAAACATTGAACCAATTTGAATCTGTCCCCACAATGGAGACGGCTAGGGCGGGGGAGAATTTAGAAAGATTGAACTTGAGAAAAGTATCGCTCTCAATAAGATTGAGCCATGGTTTGCAGACACATTTGCAAGTTGAAATATTTTCAAGAGAGAGTCTCAGTAGGATATCAATGAAGATTTCTGATGGAAGGTATCTGAACAGATCTTGCTTCATTTTTGGATAAACTTAGAGATCACTTTCTAACTTCTAACCTAAAATCACACAAAGAATATATAAATATTAAAGAATAAACTATAGTACATAAATCTTTGCACTATATAGATAAGCAATCTTCACATCACATCAACAAAGCCAAGCAATGTATAATATCACTCAATAAATCAACACATAGCACCACATAACATGCGCAACAACACTTTCACTTTGATCACACATCTCTTCTCATCATTGGAATAAATAAAATAAATCAATCACACATAACATGATGCTCGAACCGATATATTAAATTGAAAGCTCTTGAAAACACTTTAGTTCGAAAGCCCACCTTGTTCGCTTAAAGGTGTCGCACTTGAGTATTTCCTCTTTCCGGATTAGAGTATCACAAAACAATTCTCTTTATCTAAATAAAATAATAACACAACAATCAGAGCGAGAAAACTGCTAATTAGAATGCATGCACCCTCATTAAAGTCTTTTATCTCGTTTCTCGGTTTTCGGATATTTTTGATTATTCGGCGGCCGCCCAAGGCATCGCGTGCGACGCTGGTCGGTCGCTTATGCCCAAAATTTCTCCGTTGGCTCCTCGTATTTTCAACCACGATGTCGAATTAAAATCCCAAAATTATATAAGCGCTTAAATTAAAATCCCAAAATCCCAAAATTATATAAGCGCTTAACCGAATTATCGCAAGTATTTCCCCTCGCAATTACATTTATTTCGAAACTTGGGGTAAATTATTTGTACATAGAATTATTCCGATAATTAATTAAACAATTGCTCACAATTAATTTAATTATCAACTCAAAGATTTATTTAATTATCAGCCAAAACTTAATATCTCCATCCACCTTATTTCTCCAATTCAAAATTTATGAGGCCCAATTCCTTTAAAGAAAAACCAAGGCCCAATCTCTTTTTTCAAAAAAAAAACAAAAAGGCCCAAAATTCACTCCCATACCCCACGCCTATCTCTCTCTCTTAGTCCCTCTCTCTTCCTTCGGTCGACTGAAGAAAATTCCAAATTCCCGTCGGCTTCTTCCTTGATTTCGTCGGAGTCGCCGGAGTCGTCGGCTTCTGATTTCTCGGTTTCGCCAGAGTCGCCGTCGCAGTGAAGAGGTTCTGCCGCCGATCCGCCGTTGCCGTCGTCCAGCCACTGCCTCCGTCAGACGCCGGAAGAGCTGCTGCTGTCGCCGCCAGGTCAGGCTGCTGCTGTATCCGCCGAGAGCCGCTGCTCCGTCGGTGGTCGTGCAGCCCCAAAACATGGTCGCAGCCCTCAACTTCAAATGGGACAGTCCCGATTCACCTCCGAACAGCCCCGAAACCAACTCGAACATTCCCGAAAGATAAGTTCTTGCACTCAAATTACGTTCTTTTCGCATTTCGATTTTGCCGTGGGAAAGTTCAATTGTGTTAAATGCTTGAGTTATGCGATTAGTTCGGTTGATGCTATGATTAAGCATAAATTGATGATTGAAACTTGAAATTGGGAGGGAGTATACCTTCAACGGATTTTGAGAGAATTATCGATAGCTCCCTCTCTCGAATTTGGTTGTCGATTTCTGCAATTTGGTTCTCGATTTCTGCCGGGAAGAAGATCGAATGAGTTGATTAAAAAAAACGTGTAACATAGAGGAAGTTTGCAAGATTACTTTGAGTAGGAAATTA
Organism: Salvia splendens; assembly: GCF_004379255.2. Classification (NCBI taxonomy): domain Eukaryota; kingdom Viridiplantae; phylum Streptophyta; class Magnoliopsida; order Lamiales; family Lamiaceae; genus Salvia; species Salvia splendens. The sequence goes on from NW_024599655.1 coordinate 14,490, forward strand.
AAGAATTATTCTTGTTTTGCTGCATAGATAGGAGAAACGGATTGTGCAGCAAATATTATAGAGGAAGAGAATTTGGTTGGGATGTGGGAGAGATTTAGGGAGTAGGGAGAGAGATTTATGGAAGAGAGGGGAGGGACGGTTGTTTAGTCGTGGATTGAGGGAAGTTTCAAATTTTTCTTTTTTCCAAAAAATTGAATTAAATAGAATTTATTTGATATTTATTTGCATATCACGGAGGAAGAAAATCTCTGTAGAATCTTTAATTAAATTTGAAGTTTGATTTTTTTTTCTTTTTTTTTTCGGGGTGTTACAATTACTCTATATTAGATGATGTTCTCTTTATTTTTTCATTTGTTTACTCTATTTTTTTATAAAATTGTTTATGAGAGTAAGAGTTTAGGCCATATAGTTTCATACGAGAAAATGGTAATATTTTAAAATTTATAATCTTTAGTAGGAGTATAATTTTATGGTGAATAATTATATAAAATTTTGTCTTCAAAGTGTCTTAGAATTTGGTGTATAGTTTGACTTGAGAAAATGTTGTTCTCTTTAACTTTTGTAAAAAGGTTATAAGTAAAATTAAATATTCTAATGATATTATTTAAAAATATATATATCTAAATTTTTATATTTCAGCACCGACTTGTTTATATTTCTGGCTCTGTCACTGAGTACGTACGTTATCAATTGGGATCCACTAATATATACGTATGCTATTATGAGAC
>NW_024599656.1:0-20909 GCF_004379255.2 Salvia splendens
ACAGGTGTGGGTCCGCCTCAACCCTCCACCCCTAGGGGTGTTTGGATTAAAAAAATATATATCTTGATAAGTTCCAAACAAGTGAAAAACTCTACAAAGAGAATTCAACTCATAAGACAAAGTCTATTTTCATATTTGATCAATGTTGTCTTTAAATGACATGCTTACAAGCCTATTTATAGGCTACAATGGATTCTTGAAAGTCTCACATTATTAGTACAACTTAAGACACTTAAAATGAATCATAATAAAAGAAAAGTAACTCCTAAACCTTTGGTGTAACTCTAGGACATCTAAAGTCACTTATTTAACATAAAATGTAACTAAAAAGGGCCCTTCATTTTGGCTGCTCCAACTTGGACGAAAATGCATCATGTATCATCAATTTGGGCCTCCAAAATGTGATATGTAGTGACTCCAAACTTCATGCCTTGGGCTGCCCACTAACTTGAATAATATTCACCACTTGGCGCAATGTAGAATGGTCTTGGAATTGGGCTTTTATTTCAGCAACTAAAAGCAACATGAACGCCTTTATCTTCTTAGCTCTAGCTCTTGTAATTGGCCCACTTTGAATGATCAATGGATCCATCTTCTTGTCCTTGTAGATCAGCTTGGGTGTGTCTCCATCATTCCCTTCTTCTTCTTCTTCAAGTGGATTCGTCCTCGAATCTAATTCACCAACATAAGGAGATAAATCAGAAACATTGAAAGTAGCACTTACATTAAACTCATCAGGTAAGTCTAGTTTGTAAGCATTATCATTGACTTTTGCAATCACTTGGAGTGGTCCATCTCCTCTTGGCTGCAACTTGGACTTTTTTTTCGGAGGAAATCTCTCCTTTCTCATATGCAACCAAACCCAATCTCCCGGCTCAAAGATGACTTGTTTCTGACCCTTGTTGGCTTGCTTTGCATATTGTTCTGTCCTTTTTTCAGTGTTGATTCTTACCCTTTCATGCAATCTTTTCACCATTTCAGCCTTAGCTTTTCCATCAAGACTTGCACGTTCTTCAATAGGTATTGGAATCAAATCTAGTGGACTCAATGGAGAAAAGTTAGTAGCAGAATGAACACTTCGATTATAAGCAAATTCAACAAAAGGTAAGCATTCCTCCCAACTTTTCAAGTTCTTTTTAACTAAAGTTCGTAGTAATTGAGACAAAGTCCTATTACTACTTCAGTTTGTCCATCAGTTTGTGGATGACAAGTAGTAGAAAACAAGAGTTTAGTTCCCAACTTATTCCACAACACACGCCAAAAATGACTCACAAATTTAGCATCTCGATCACTCACAATTGATCTAGGAACACCATGCAAACGGACAATTTTTTCAAAGAACAAATCAGCAATATGAGATGCATCATCAGCGTGGGATGCGCCCTGGAACACATAGTGTGGGATTTAAGCTCGGGAATGGGGATCGAAGGAAACCAACACATCCAGCCACCGAGCCACAAAGCCAATACACGGAGATATGGATGCGGGGTGGGGATGCCCCAATGTGAGACGCTCGACTTCTCCGCCTACACGCTGGAGTTCGAGAGGGGGTGCGCGTCATGCAATGACGAGGGGCGTGGCTTTTCTCGGTGAAGAATCATATGAGTACCAACCAATACTACTCCCTCATGGCGAATGGGGAATTTGATGTTGATAATTGTGGGGATGCGGAAGGCCCGGATATGGATGCGCAAATGGGGTGCGAGAGGGGAGGAGGCAATCCTCCTCTAGGCGATGCCGAGGAGCACGCAAAGAACAAAGAGTAACAAATCATTCAATATCAAGGAGGGCCTTCATCCCCTTCGGGTAAGTCTCCCACTTGTTAATGATGTCTTACAAGGAGGGCCTTCATCCCCTTCGCTAATGCATCAACTCAACAGGTATTGAAAAGACTGATTAAATGCCATAATGTTTTATTTCTTGCAATAATGGAACCGCTCACAACCCCTGACCCGGACCGGTTCTCCAAGGCCTTGGGACTGTCCTTCATTGGATCGAACACGACGGGGAAGATCTTGTTATTTGTGGAAGAGGGATCTACTTTTGATATTGATTGTGATTCGAAACAAATCTTGCATGGGAGGCTCAAGTCCCATCGCATTGATAGCCCTCTAGCCATCTCGACCGTGTACGCCAAATGCACAAGATATGAGAGATACCTTATGTGGGATAGGATGAGAGAAATTGCTGGGCCCCTCGAACAAACACCATGGATTATCGGTGGTGACTTAAACACCATCCTTTCACACCGGACAGAATTGGGAGTGACACCAACCGGCAGGCCGAAATGGTCGATTTAGCGGAGGCAATTGAAGACTGCCGGCTCCTTGACCAAAAGCGGCCTCTTTGAAAGGTTGGATAGAGTGCTAGTTAATGAGGCTTGGACTAGGGTCTTGGAGGCTACTGATATGGATTGGGATACGACGAAGGACCCGTTGGATATATTGATCCAAGAACCCCACGTATAATGATTGGCAGCGGATTTCCTTGATTGATAATCTGGTTTGATCCACTTCCAGAGCTTGGAAAACCTCGACCCGTGGCTATGTAATCAGCCAAGAACCTCGGTATGGTTGAACGCCACAAGAACTTGCTCAAAGTATCTTGATAAGTTCAAACAAGTGAAAAACTCTACAAAGAGAATTCAACTCACAAGACAAACTCTATTTTCGTATTTGATCAATGATGTCCTCAAATGACATGCTTACAAGCCTATTTATAGGCTAGAATGGACTCTTGAAAGTCTCATATCATTAGTACAACTTAAGACCTTTAGAATGACTCATAATAAGTGAAAATTAACTCCTAACTATTGGTGTGACTTTAGGACATCTAAAGTCACTTATTTAACTCAAAAAGTAACTTAAAAATGACTCTTCATTTTTGCTGCTCCAACTTGGACGAAAATGCATCATTTCTTCAATTTGGGCCTCCAAAATGTGATATATATTGACTCAAAACTTCATGCATTGGGCTGCCCACTAACTTGAATAATATTCACCATTTGGCCCAATGTTGATTGGTCTTGGAATTGGGCTTTTATTCATCAACTAAAAGCATCATGGACTCCTTTATCTCTTAGCTCTAGCTCTTGTAATTGGTCCACTTTGAATGATTAATGGATCCATCTTCTTGTCCTTGTTGATCAGCTTGGGTGTACCTCCATCAGCTACTTGGGTAACAAACCTCCCACGGATCGCCTCGGACCACGACCCAGTTCTAGCACGATGCAAGATGCTGAACACCGCCAACGGGGGCAAGGCAATCAGGTTCCAGAACATGTGGATCCGACATGAGGGCTTTATGGTTGTAGTACAAAATGCATGGGAGGAGCCCACGGGGGCGGGCGGTCTCATAAACATCCAAATCAAACACGCTAGAGTTAAAAGAGCTCTAAAGAAGTGGAACAAAGTGGTTTTCGGGAATATCCACTCTAATCTCTCGAACAAGGAGGAAGCTATTGCCTTGGCCCAATCCAATTTCGAGGTAATGCCTACACCCGTGAATAGGACAGCGATCAACAAACACATTGCCGAGTACATCCTTTTGTTGAGAATGCAAGAGGACTTTTGGCGGCAAAAGGCACCTCTGAGATGGCTAGCCGAGGGAGACAAGAACACCCGGTTCTACCAAAGCTAGGTAAAATAGAAAAGGGTCCGCCTACGCATTCACTCGATCCATGCCAACGGACAAGAGCTAACCTAGGAAGCTGACATAAAAAAGTCAGCAGTGGATTTCCACCAACAACTTCTTGCGCCTAGCAACCCGGCTCTAGATGAACCGGACCTCGACCTAATCCAGCAAGTTCACTCAGTCGATCAAGCTGCAGAAATCGCACAGGCACCGGATGTGGATGAGGTCAAGAGTGCCGTTTTCAGTATCTTTGGAGAAGCGCACCCGGACCCGATGGCTTCTCGGCTAGTTTCTACCAAGCCTGTTGGAACATTGTGGGACTAGAGGTGGTGGAGGAATTGGACAGTTCTACAGGGGAGCCTTCCTACCACGAAGCATTAAGGCCAGAAGCATTGTCCTCATCCCAAAGAAGTTGTCGCCCGAGTCATGGACCGACTACCCCCATCAGCCTCTGTAATGTTTTAAACAAGATCATCACCAAGGTACTCAGCAATGTCGTCAAGTATGGCAACACACACCCCTAACAAGTGCCGACAAACTCTAATACAATGACTTGGAGAGAGAAGCTCTCCCTTCTCTCTAGATTCCTTCCCAACCGCAACTCCTTTTGCTAGCCCGTCGGACGTCGCCCCACCCACTTCCCGCCTCCCCGACGTCCCGTTGACACAGTGCGAAGCCGTCTCCGACACCCACTCCCTCGCCGCTGCAATCCATGAATCTCTTCCTAGGCCGAAATCGTGAGCCGTCTCCCCCCCCGAAATTTTACACTCCGGCCTTGCGAGCTTCTATCTAGGCCGGCCATGCTGGATCCTCCACCGCACCCTACTCCTCCCCCGCCGGACCCCGAGGAGGCGAGCACTATCCCGGACCAACAAATGGTCTTCCTCTCATGTGAGGACACAACCTCGAAGCTACCAACCAAAGACATGTAGAAGAAAATCAAGAAGAGTCGGATTGGGGATAGAAAGAGAACTCTGGTACCCCCCTCCAAAGGTACCGGCCGGAAAAGGTTCGTGCCTTCGCCTCTCCCGGAGGATAAGCAACTACGGAAGAAACTCTCCTTTCCGGCGACCCAACAGATGGACAAGGAGGGGATTCCCAATGAGTCCAAGAGCGTCCCCATGATTCACAACGCGGAAAATGAAAACAGCAACGACTCGACGAGACTCCGCCCTCCGGCCAAGGCTCCGGTGACGGCCGGCCGACCGGTGGAGCAAGTGGCGACCCATCCTCGTACGTTCCCCCCCCCCCCCCCCGCATGTTGACGAATCACGTGAGGCACAACACCCCATAAAGGTTGAGTTAGCCAACTTGCCAAAAATGGCTAATGGAACAATTTCCCTTGTGGAAAGCTCATTTGGGAGGCATGATTGTCCACATCCCGAATTTTGTAAAAGATACAAATCCCCTCTCGGAAAGTGGCATGGTTCCATACCACGAAGGGGGCTCGAGAGAGGTGCTAGCCGTTGAGGCCAATGTGCAGCCAAGAACACATGAACTCATCCACCTTGCTAACTTGAACATGGCGGAGACCCTCGACGTAATTGCCGCCCAACCCCTACTCACCGTTGGACCATTGGAGAATGGAAGCACGCCCACCGCGCCACGCGCCAGCCAGGCGCCGAGGCTCGAGCCACCAAGGCCCTCACCCCGACGAACTTCACCGCATCACTTGAGGAATTTCCACCTCAAAATTCGGGACACCTTTGAGAATGGAATGCCGATTCGGAAGGGGGACATGCCCGCGACGAAACCAAAGTGGGGTAGCTTCGTGCACCAAGGAACGCAACCAAGATCACCACTCCCCCTAGGGTGTGGAGAGCCGAGCATCGAAGCGTCCATTCCGATGGTAATTGAAGAAAGGGAGTTGGAGCCGAGTAACAATTGCAAGCCGCCGGACATGGTGGGGCCGAACCAACAATACCCCGGATCAGGGGAGGGTCCTAGCACGGGTACCAACTATGCTAACCAGCCCATTGATGGAGACACAACCAAGCTGATCTTGGCTAATCACATAAACTTGGCTAATCACATAAACTTGTCCGCGGTCTATGCAAAATGCACGAGGGGCGAGAGGCTTCAGCTTTGGGATAAAATGAGGGTGATATCGGTAATCACGGAGGACACTCCTTGGATGATCAGTGGCAATTTCAACACCATCCTCTTGCCCCATGATAGAGCCGGAAGCGAGACTAATCGCCAAGCCAAGATGGTGGACTTCGCGGAGACCATTGAAGACTGTAGGGTGGTTGACCCGGGCTTTGACGGCTCGGATTTCACGTGGGCTAAGAATGGCCTTTTCGAAAGACTAGACAGGGTGTTAGTGCATAAACCATGGGCACAAAACTTCAAAGTTACGAGGGTGACCAACCTTCCTCGGGTTTCTTCGGATCATGGGCCCGTGCTGGTAAGGTGCCGAATCCCAAGTAACCATTCGGGGGGCCGACCATTCCGGTTCCAAAATATGTGGGTTAGACACGAAGGGTTCGCCGACCTGGTTCGAGAGGATTGGATTCAACCGACCGGAGCCGAGGGATTACTTAATTTTCAGATGAAGTTGGCAAGAATCAAGAGGGCCTTCAAGGAGTGGAAAAAGGAAGTCTTTGGGAATATTCACGAAAACCTTAGAGATATGGAGGAGAAAATAGCGGCTGCCCAAGACGACTTTGAGGAGAGACCATCGCCGGATAATAGGGCCGAAGTTAACAGATGCATTGCCATGTACATTCGACTTCTTAAGATGGAGGAAGATTTCTGGAGGCAAAAGGCTACTTTAAGATGGCTGGCGGAGGGTGACAAGAACACGAAATTCTACCAAAGTTGGGTCAAACAAAAGAGAATCCGGATGCTACACACGATCAACGTTGAGGGTAGGGAAGTATCGGATGACGCGGAGATTAGGAGCTCGGCGGTCAAGTTTTTTCAAAATCTCCTAGCCCCGGACCCCTCCCACTCATGGAGCCGGACCTGAGCCTAATTCAACGACTTCCGACCTCGGCCGAGGTGAACGCCCTCCCGGATCCGCCTAATGCAGAGGAAGTCAAAAAAGCCGTATTCGCTATCTCCGCAGATAGTGCGCCTGGCCCGGATGGATTCACAGCCACTTTTTACCAAGCTTGTTGGGAAACGGTTGGGGCGGATGGGGTGGCGGCAGTCAGACAGTTTTTTGGGGGAGCGTTCCTACCACGAAGCATCACGGCCATGAGCATTGTGCTCATCCCAAAAAAGCTGGCACCCGTCTCGTGGAGCGACTACCGACCCATCAGTCTTTGCAATGTTTCTAATAAGATCATCACTAAAGTCCTCACAAAACGGCTAACTCCCTTCCTTCCACAGGTTATCTCACCAAACCAGAGTGGCTTTGTGAAGGGGCGCCTATTACATGATAGTGTCCTCTTGGCATAAGAGATGTTCCATGAACTACCTAGAAGTAATCCGGCCCCCCGAGAAGCTCCTCCATCTCTCTAGATTCGTCCCACCCCATTTACCCTCCGCCGGCCACCCACACCTCCCTCACCCCCACTCCGACTTGCTCTCTCACCTCACCCGCCCCACGCAAGCTCTCGTTTGACGAAGGTTGATATCTAGTCGGATTTTGCCTCACGCCATCACAACCTCGCGACCACCACCCCACCGGCCGAGACAACCCCAAGCCTTTCCGAGCAACCTCACCATCACCCTCCCGGCCATGCCGGACGACCCGACGAGCGAGCCACCCCCTCTTGAGGGAGAGCAAACCCCCTCGGACCAACAAATGAAGTTTTGCTCGAAGGAATCAAACTCCCCGAAGGAGCCGTCTAAGAAAATGACGTTGAAGGCTGCTAAAGCAAAGATCAAGGCTCGAAAGAGCACTCCGGCCCCGACTACTAAAGGGGACGGTCGGAAGAGGTACGTGCTCTCCCCACTCCCCGAAGACAAGCAACTAAGGAAGAGAATCGACTTTGGGGAGGAAGATTGCGCCCCGGTTGTGAGCCCTAAATGCAAAAACTCGATCCTTCCGGCGCTTGTAAGTCCCAACATGGCGAACGCATTGCAAGAGGGGGAGAATGTGCAAGGAGGAGTTGAAGAGGAGATAGAAATGGAAAGGCCACATGTGGTCCGCGACACAACTTCCGACCTGGTGCTTTTCTCCGGCCAAGATTCCGGCCAAGTCGCCGTAGAGGAGACAGCCGACCACGACATGGAGCCTTCTCAACCAAGCCATGACAAATCCATTGTACTTGGTGCTGCAAAACTAGATCACGTGATGCACAACACCCCATGGTGGAAGGAGTAGTCAACTTGCCAAATATGGATAAAGGTACAAAATCTCTTTTGGAAAGCTCCTTTGTCCCTTACCAACCTTGTGGAGGTGTCACATGTGCTGCAAATGGATCCTTGGGAGACACAATAGTCAGCAACCCTGATTTGGCAAAAGAAACAAACTCTCTTTTGGAAAGCCATATAATTCCTTACCATCTTGATGAGTCACATGGTGCTTTGGTTGATGGGTCAGAAATGGATGGGAAAAGGACAACATTCTTCACCTTGCCTCCATGGACATGGCGAAAATGCTAGACAACATGGCGGCTCAACCTCTTATTGCCCCCAACAAGTCGGAGATTGAACACCCTTCGGTTGAGCTAACTCCTCTTCGGGTGACGGCCAACGAATCACCGGTGCCAATGGTCTTGGAGTCCTCGACACCTTCCTACGAGGATTTCCCTCCTCTTGAGAGGGGGAGAACCCGGAGACTCCGGGACACTTTTGAAACTAGTCGACCCCAGCCCGGGAAGGTAGGAAGTTGGTCGAAGCCTATCTCGGGTGACCATCTAACCCATGTCTTCATGGGACGTGGTGAGGACTCGAACGACATCAGCCGAACCCCGAACTCGGAGCCGAGGGGCATTCTAACGGTGGGACCCGCTGATGTCTCGGCCACTGTGGCCGTTGAAGGCGTCGCGGGAGCCTTGAGCACGTCGGGTACCACGGGCATCCCGGCCATTTCGGCCATCCCGGCCATTGCGGGAGTCTCGGGCACGCCGGGTGTATCGGGTGTCGCGGAAATGGGAGGTGTTTCGGGTGTATCGGGTGCCTCAGGAGTCTCGGGCACGGCGGGTATATCGGGTGGCTCGGGAGCCTCGGGCACGGCGGGTGCATCGGGTGCTGCGGAAATGGAGGGTGTCTCGGCCAATTCGGTCGAATCAGGCACGTCGGGTGCACCGGGTGGCGCGATAATGGAGGGTGTCTCGGGCGTCTCGGGCACCTCGGGAGCGGCAAGCGCATCGTTTGGTATGGGGCCGCTGGAGATGTACCACACGAGTTGTGTCCCGGAGAAGTCCCAAATTAACCCGGCCAACCAAGCAGGGACTACACGGCCAAAACAGGAGAGTTGCCGAACAAAACCATGAATGGCTCGAACCAAGCTGGGTATGGCGCGACCAACCCGAAGCATAATCAAAGCCCAAAGACCATGGCGGACCTGCTCCGGGGAACACCAAATACCGAAGGGCCACAAGTCTTTGTGCCCGAGACCATCCCCAACATTGGCTTTGCATCCACCTCGAACGGCATCCCGTCTATCTATTTCTCCGGTGCCGAAATTCAAAAGTTGGCAACCAACCTTGGCCATGCAATCGTTGGTAAGTTTTCGCACTCTATCCCATCATCCCTTCAAATCCAAAAAGCTCTTGATCATATCAAGTTTAGTCGTGGATTTTCATGGAAGTATATTAACGCAAAGCATATACTTGTTCAATTTGAGGATATGGCTGATTATGCACGGCTTCTAAGCGGGCCTAAGGGCACCCCGGTCTGGTTTATCGATAGACATCCCATGAGAGTCTTCAAATGGTCTCCGGATTTTGACGCCTATTGTGAATCTCCCATTGCGGCTATTTGGTGTAATCTAATTGGCCTCCCGATACATCTTTTTGATCAAGCTGCCCTATTTGCTATCGGGAAGCTCCTTGGCACACCGATCCAAGTGGACCGAGCGACGGCCAACAAGGCCCGGCTATCCTTTGCACGCTTGTGTATTGAGATTGACATTACCAAGCCACCCCCCGAAGAAATTATCCTGGATATTTGCGGACGAGAATTGGTGCAACAAGTGAAGTGGGATAAAATCCCATCTTATTGCCATGAATGTAAGCATGTAGGCCATACGGGCGAGGTGTGCTATGCCGCCGGGAAAGGGGTGCGACCGCCGAAACGGAATTATAATGTGGGAGCATCCAAACAATCGCAACACGGACAGCAAGCTACGAAAGGAAAGCAAGGACAAATGAATCATAACAGTGGCAACAAGGATGGGAACCAACAAGGAGACACCATTGGAGATCTTAGCGTGGTGGTGGCCAAACCAAATGTGGATAGTGTGGATGATCACGAGTGGCGAGGGCCGGACATTATGGGCAACTTTTGAGGGACTCACGCTCATGGCGCGGGCCCTACCTCGATGGCCGCGATGGGGAGTGATGGCTCGGACCACTCTCATCCGAGTTCCGCGCATACCAGACATGGCTCGAGGGACGATTGCTTTCCCCTAGACCCGAAAAGAAATTTTGTGGAGAAGAGGAGTGATTTCACGTCGAGACGAGGAGGGATGCGAGGCTCGGGGCGACATCACGTGACTTCGGGCCGAGATGCCCAAAGAGACCGAAGCCTTCTTAGCACCAACCAATACTACTCGCTAATGGCTAGCGAAGAATTCATGGGAGAAGAGTTTGAGAGTGCTGACCTTGCGGATACTCTCATGATTGAGGGAGGCGAAGGGGCAACGGATCAGCCCCGGCGCTCCAAGGGTGAACACAAGCATGCTCCCAAGAGTGACCAAAAGAGTGCATCCCACGGAGGCCCTTCATGCTTGCCGGGTATGAATTCCCACTGTTAATTATGTCATGCAATTTGTTGTTTTGGAACGCTAGGGGAATCGCCAACGCGACGACCCAAAACGTCCTTAAAAGATTAATACATGCTCACTTAATTCATTTTCTTGCAATAATGGAACCACTTACCTCACCCAACCCGGAGAGATTCTCGAAGGCCTTGGGGATGGTCTTCAAAGGTTCGAATAGTAATGGAAAGATTTGGGTTTTTGTGGAGGAAGGGGCGGATTTTGAGATTAAGGAAGATTCGGATCAGGTCCTACATGGCTCCTTTTCGTTCCCTCGCTTGGCTCACCGCATTGCATCGACGGTCTATGCCAAATGCTCCAGGGCCGAAAGATACCCATTGTGGGAGAAAATGAAGGATATTGCTCAACTCGAGGAAGGAGCCCCTTGGCTGATTGGGGGAGACTTTAACACTATTCTGGCATCCCGAGAAAGGGTCGGTAGTAACACAAGTCGGCAGGCCGAGATGATTGACTTCGCGGATACCATCGAAGACTGTAAACTCCTGGATCCGGGCTTTGATGGAGCCGAGTTTACTTGGGCCAAGAACGGCCTATTTGAGAGACTGGATAGAGCACTGTTGAGCGAGGCATGGGCGGGAGTTTTTGAGACTACTAGGGTGACGAACTTGCCCCGAGTTGCATCGGATCATGGGCCGGTCCTCGTCAAAAGCACTCTCCCGAGCACAAACCAAGGAGGTAAAGCGTTCAGGTTTCAAAATATGTGGATAAGGCATGAGGGATTTTTGGATGTTGTCCGGCAAGATTGGACAAGCCCAACCGAGGCCGGGGGTCTACTCAACTTACAAATCAAGATGGCTAGAGTAAAGAAAGCCCTTAAGCGGTGGAATAAAGAGGAGTTTGGGAATATCCACGCTAATATTAAACTTATGGAAGAGGACATTGCCGCGGCCCAAGAGGCGTTTGAAGAAAGGCCGTCGCCGGACAATAGGACGTTGATCAACAAACTCATTGCAAATTATATCCTCCTTCTCAAAATGGAAGAGGACTTTTGGAGGCAAAAGGCCACCCTCCGATGGCTTGCGGAGGGAGACAAAAACACAAGGTTCTACCAAAGTTGGGTAAAACAGAAAAGAATCCGAATGCGGATCCATAAAGTTATTGCCCAGGGCCGAGAGCTTACTGAAGAAAATGAGATCAAGAACTCGGCGGTTGAATTTTATCGGAACCTCCTAGCGCCCGATCCAATGGAGCTAGCGGAACCCGATCTTGGGATTATCCGACCTCTCCCTCCCTCGGCATGTATGGAAGGCTTGACCACTCCACCCGACGCAGATGAGGTTAAGCTAGCCGTCTTTGATATCTCTGGAAACAGCACGCCAGGGCCCGATGGATTCACGGCGTCCTTTTACCAAGCTTGCTGGGGGTGTGTAGGGCCAGATGTGGTTGAGGCGATTAGACAATTCTTCCAGGGGGCTTTCCTCCCGAGGAGTATTACTGCCACTAGTATTGTCCTCATTCCCAAAAAGGAATTACCGGAGGCATGGGGAGACTACAGGCCCATTAGCCTTTGCAATGTGATTAACAAAATCATCACTAAGATCCTAATGAAGCGACTCTCTCCGCTCCTCCCGGAGGTCATCTCCCCGAACCAAAGTGGCTTTGTTAAAGGCCGGCTCTTAAATGACAATGTCCTTCTTGCACAGGAAATGTTTCATGAATTGCCACGGTGTACCCCGTCTCCCAATGTTGCGATCAAGATTGACATGGCCAAAGCATATGATCGTGTACAATGGCCTTTCCTCCTTAAGATTCTTCGATGCATGGGCTTCTCGGAAACGTGGGTCTCCTTGATTGATAGGTGCATTGGATCATGCTGGTTCTCAGTTTTAATTAATGGTGCTCCGGCGGGCTTCTTCAAGTCCACCAGGGGCCTAAGGCAGGGAGATCCCATCTCCCCGGCCCTCTTCGTTATTGCTGCGGAATACCTATCTAGGGCCCTTGACAAAGCTATCCTGGCCATAAAGACATGGTCTATAAAGCCTCCCGCCGATGCATGGAGATAAGCCACCTTGCCTATGCGGATGATATAATCATTTTCACCCAAGCAGCCGCGGGGTCCCTACGGAAACTCAGAAGTTGTCTCGACGAGTATGCGGGGGTCTCAGGGCAGATGATCAACCTCTCCAAGAGCAGCTATTACATCGCCGAGGAGCATGGACGTTGGGCGAACTTAATTCATGCAGAAGGAGGCTTCACCCGAGGTACCTTCCCCTTCCTTTACTTGGGCGTTCCAATCTATCGGGGATGCAAACGGTCGGATATGTTCATGTTCCTCCGGGAGAAAATTGCTAGAAGGATCTCGGGTTGGGCACATCGACACCTCTCCTTCGGTGGGAGGCTCACCCTTATCAAAAGCACCCTAGAGGCGGTTCCCCTTCATATCTTCCAAGCAATTGAACCTACGGGCGAGGCGCTTAAGCACTTGGACCAGCAACTTGCCCGATTCTTTTGGGGGCGTCGAATGATAAAAGGAAGACCCATTGGATCAGCTGGGATCAGATTTGCCTCCCCTTCGCCGAAGGCGGCCTTGGCGTCCGGAAATCAAAAGAAGTGTTACGCGCGTTTAATATCAAACTATGGTGGCGATTCCGCGAGCAAAACTCTCTATGGGCCAAGTACTTGATGGCTAAGTATTGCTATAATGCTTCGCCCATTACAGCTAGACCCTCTGGGAGAAATAGTCAAATTTGGAAAAGGCTCCTAAAAGCCCGGCCCCAAGCGCAACCACATATCCGTTGGATGGTGGGGCAAGGGAAAGTGTATTTCTGGGATGATGTCTGGATCAAGGATTCCCCCCTCCGGGACCTTTGCATCGATGATAGGGGGGACTCCAAAGCACTTGTGGCAGAGTTCATTAGGGAAGGGGCTTGGGACGTTTCTAGACTGCAGTTGCTCCATGACCAAGCCGGGCTATCCCAGTATGTTATTAATCATATCCTTGCCACTCCGATCATGATGGGGTGGAAGATGTTCCGAGATGGTCTCTCTCGCGATTGGGAGACTTCTCCCTATCCACAACGTGGGAAACCATCCGGTCGCATAGACCGATCGTCCAAGGCCTTGACAATATTTGGAAGGCCGGCCTCGCTAACTCTATTGCCATCTTCAACTGGCGCCTCTTATCGAACCGAATCCCAGTTGACTCAAAGCTCCAATGGCGGAGAATTGAGATGGCGTCCAAATGCCAATGCTGTCCACATCGCCCGAACACGGAATCACTTCAACATCTTTTCATCCAAGGAAGTGGGGCGGTTAGTGTGTAGAGGGAGTTCGATGGCTGGTTCGAGGGTGCTTCCCCGTCCCTCCGGATCAATGATACGATCCCGGAGAGGCTTGTGGTGTGGTCTCGGCGGACACAACAACAAAACAAAAGGCATTTGTGCTATACCATTCCCTATCTCATCCTCTGGTTCCTGTGGTCCGAGAGAAATAGAAGCCGTCACCAGCAGGTACAATTCAAACCATACAATGTAGTGTGGCAGGTCCAAACTTATATCCGGAATAGCATGATAAACGGGCGCCTAAGTCCGAAACATTGGCACGGTGTTCGGGTCACTTTTGAAATCCCTAACCGATCCGACGCAAGAAGGGAGAGGCCGCTAGCCATGGCGATCAAGTGGAACCCACCGGACAGACCGTGGATCAAAGTTAATACGGATGGGGCTTTCAATGTGGAAACAGGTAAGGCCGGGGGAGGCGGGCTGGTACGGGATGCTGAGGGCAAATTGCTTGTGGCCTTTGCAACTCCCCTCGAGGCTCACTCGGCCCTTGAAGCCGAACTCATGGCCCTACAACTTGGATTGGAATTCGCTAAGGAGTTCGAGCGACCTATCTGGATCGAATCAGATGCGAAACAGGCAATCAATCTCCTAAAAGGCTCGAAATGGGGGCCGGCTCACTCTTGCCGAGCCATGGCGCGCCTTACGATCACCAAGAAACAAGTCACTTTCCGGGCCACTTTCATCCACCGAGAGGGTAATAAGCCGGCGGACTACCTAGCCAAAATGGGGTTGTCGTTGGAGAACCTTAGCCGCTTAACGACACACACAGCCCCGAAATTACTCATTGCTATGATCAGAATGGACGAGATGGGAATCCCTAATGTTCGGGTTCGGGAGGAAGAATAGCCGCTTTTTGATGGTATTGTTGTATGAGGCGAAAGTTTTTGGTTTGTAGTAATCTTGTTGATCACTTTTGTAAGGAGTAGGATGAGGTCCGAGACAATTGGAATCGGACCGCATACTACTCTTGATTTGTGTAGGCACACCACTTTTGGGTGTGGCCTTATCCTGTAACATCTTGACTGAAATCTAGGGATGAGGGACCCACGAACCCTCCACCATGAGGGTGTTAAAAAAAAAAAAAAAAAAAAAAAAAAAGAAGCTGGCCTCGGAGCTTGAGAAACCAATTTGGCTCGAATCGGACGCCGAGCAAGCTCTCAATCTCATTAAAGGGCCAAGTTGGGGGCCTGCTCATACTCGCCAAGCCATGGCCCACATGACCTTACACAAGCGCCAATTCACTCTCCGAACAACCTTCATCCACCGAGAAGGCAATAAGGCGGCTGACTTACTTGCGAAGATTGGTGTCGATCTGAGCCACAGTCGAGTTTTGGAGGCCCAAGACTTACCGAGAGCCGTCCAAGATGTCATTCGAATGGAACAAATGGGGATCCCGAACTTCCGGGTTCGTGCCGAGGAAGATGCTTAGGAGGACACCGTAGAGTAGGCGGGTGTCGAGCCATTTGTGACACGACCCCTACTTACTCTTGTGGTGCTTTGGCCTTTTGATTGTTCTTGCTTTGGTTGTAATAGTTAGTTGTAATAGCCGCATGTAACCCTAAGCCTCGTGCTAGGCTAATTGTAACCGAGAAATATTTTGCTATATAAGGATGAGGGACCCACGAACCCTCCACCGTTAAGGTGTTTGAAAAAAAAAAAAGAAGTAATCCGGCCCCCAATGTGGCGGTCAAGATTGATATGGCTAAAGCTTATGACCGTGTACAGTGGCCCCTCTTGATCAAGGTGCTGGACCGAATGGGTTTCCCGGCCGGGTGGATATCCATGATTGAGAGGTGCGTGGGATCGTGTTGGTTTTCGGTGTTGATTAATGGAGTCCCGTCCGGTTTTTTTAAGTCTTCTCGTGGCCTTAGACAAGGCGACCCAATCTCACCGGCCTTATTTGTGATTGCCGCGGAATATCTCTCGAGGGAATTGGATAGACTCATCCTAGGCAGAAAAGAGATGACCTTCAAAGCCAGCCGAGGTTGCATGGAGATTAGCCACTTGGCCTACGCCGATGACATTGTTATTTTCACACAAGCGGCAGAGGTGCCCCTTAGGCAACTGAGAGCTTGCCTCGACGAATATGCGGGTGTTTCCGGACAGCTAATCAATCTTGCAAAAAGCAACTTCTACATTGCAGAAAAACATGAGAGGAATGCGGATCTAATCCAGACCGAGGGCGGCTTCTCACAAGGTACCTTCCCCTTCCTATACCTTGGAGTCCCCATCTATCGTGGTGTTAAGCGGACAGATATGTTCATGTTCTTATGGGAAAAGATTGCCGCGAGAGTCTCAGGCTGGGCTCACCGCCACTTATCCTTTGGAGGAAGGCTTACCCTTATCAAAAGCACCCTTGAAGCAGTCCCGCTCCATATCTTCCAAGCCATTGAGCCAACTTCCGGGGCGCTTAAACAACTAGACCAACAGATGGCTCGTTTCTTTTGGGGGTCGACAACTGAGAAGAAAAAGACACACTGGATTGGCTGGGATCAGATTTGTCTCCCAACCTCTGAAGGGGGGCTCGACATTCGAAAATCCAAGGAAGTTCTCCGCGCCTTCAACATCAAACTATGGTGGAGATTCAGGGAGCAAAGCTCGCTCTGGGCAAGGTATATGAAGATGAAGTATTGCAAGAGAACCTCCCCCCATGCGGCCAACCCGTCTGGGCAACACAGTGCGACATGGAAGAGGCTGTTGCGGGCGAGGAGCCAGGCAAACCCTTACATCAGATGGGTGATTGGAAAAGTAGATATCTATTTTTGGGATGACTTATGGGCGGGAGATGTCACACTAAGGGAACTCAGCCTCGACGATAGAGGCACCAACACCACTTTGGTCGCGGACTTCATCACGGAAGACACTTGGAATGAGGCTAAACTTCAGCAGCTACATGAACAAGCCGGTCTTCCACAATCGGTAATCCACCGAATCCTTGACACTCCGATCGTTACTGGGGAGCCGGACGTCCCGAGGTGGACTCTCTCCGGACGCGGGGACTTCTCAATAGCAACAACATGGGATACCATACGTACACTTGGGCCAAGGATACAGGGTCTTGAAGATATTTGGAGAGCTGGCGTATCTAATTCTATGGCAATCTTTAACTGGCGTCTTCTGTCGAATCGCATCCCGGTCGATACAAAACTTCAGTGGAGAAAGATCGAGCTGGCCTCAAAATGCCAATGCTGCCCCGGGAGCCCTAATATTGAATCCCCCAACATTTATTCATCCAGGGCCGAGGAGCATGTAGCGTGTCGACAGAATTTGACAAGTGGTTTGGGGGCTCGGCCCCTTCCCTCCGAATTAATGACACGATCCCGGAGAGATTAGAAGTGTGGGCGATAAGGACCCAACAAGAAGGTTGGAGGCACCAAGCCGATTAGAAGTGTGGGCAAATCCAATTCAAGCCGTACAATGTGGTGTGGCAAGTTCAAATGTTTATCCATAATAACATGGCCAATGGGAGCATCAAGCCGAAGCATTGGCTCGGGGTGAGATTGTCAATGAATATACCGAATCAGGCCGGCATTAGGAACCCGAGACCACGTGTCATGCCGGTTAAATGGCATCCTCCGGAAGAGACGTGGATAAAAGTTAACACAGATGGAGCATACATGGTAACACAGGATAGAGCGGGAGGGGGGGGGCATTGTGCGGGACCATTCCGGGAAAATGCTTGCAGCCTTCGCAACCCCTTTAGAGGCTCATTCGGCTTTGGAGGCCGAGCTCATGGCC
Source organism: Salvia splendens (assembly GCF_004379255.2). Taxonomy (NCBI): domain Eukaryota; kingdom Viridiplantae; phylum Streptophyta; class Magnoliopsida; order Lamiales; family Lamiaceae; genus Salvia; species Salvia splendens. The sequence continues at coordinate 17,551 of NW_024599656.1, forward strand.
CTCCACCATGGACTGGAGATGGCTAAGGAATTCAACCAACCCATTTGGATTGAATCCGACGCGGAACAAGCTATCGCCCTCTTCAATGTTACTGCATGGGGCCCGGCTCAGGTTCGGCGAGCCATGTCACGCCTTTTCATGTTCAAGAGGCATCACACCGTCCTCGCCACTTTCATCCACCGGGAGGGCAACAAAGCGGTAGATTTGCTTGCTAAGATGGGCCTTGAACAAGAATCCTGGACCCGTATCACCATTCACAACGCCCCAAGAATGCTTAAAGCAATAGTGCGATTGGATGAAATGGGATTCCCCAATATTCGGGTTAGAGATAACAATCATGAGTAGGTTTGGTACCGGGATAGGGCTGTGGCGCCATTTCCCCGCGAGTTAATTGTTCCCCTCTGTAGTGTTTTCTGTTTTTTCTGGCCTAAATGTAATTCTGACGGGAGTAGGGTGAGGTCCGGAACCTTTGGTACCGGACCGTGCAATACTCCCTTGTTGGTTCCCTTTCGGCACATCACTCTCGGGTGTGGCCGCGTATTGTATTTTGAACGTCTTGGAATATAGGGATGAGGGACCAGCGAACCCTCCACCGAGATGGTATTTAAATAAAAAAAAGGTGGAGTTGCCCACCCAAATGTCATCCCAAAAGTAGATTTCTCATTTGCCCACCACCCACCTAATATGAGGGTTCGTCTGATGTCTCGCGCGCATGAGTCTTTTCCAAATTGGGCTGTTGTGGCCGAAGGGGTTGGCCACGAGGGGGGAGGTCTTTTTGCAATACTTCATCTTCATATATTTTGCCCAAAGCGAGCTTTGCTCTCGGAATCGCCACCATAACTTGACGTTGAAGGCTCGGAGTACTTCTTTGGATTTCCGAACACCGAGCCCCCCTTCGGAAGTCGGAAGTCGGAAGGCAAATCTGATCCCAGCTTATCCAGTGTGTTCTTTTCCTCTCACTTGTCGACCCCCAGAAGAACCGAGCCATTTGCTGATCCAATTGCTTAAGAGCCCCGGAGGTTGGCTCGATGGCTTGGAAAATATGGAGTTGCACCGCTTCGAGCCTACTCTTAATGAGGGTAAGCCTTCCTCCAAAAGAGAGATGCCGGTGTGCCCAGCCCGTGACTCTAGCGGCAATCTTTTCCCGCAGGAACATGAACATGTCTCTACGCTTAACACCTCGATAAATAGGAACCCCAAGGTAAAGGAAAGGGAAGGTGCCTCTAGAGAATCCACCTTCGGACTGTATTAGGTCGGCGCACCTATCATGGTTCTCGGCGATGTAGAAATTGCTCTTTGCTAGATTGATCTGCTGTCCGGAGATTCCCGCGTACTCATCTAGACAAGCTCTGAGCAGTCTTAGAGGTGCCTCCGCCGCTTGTGTGAAAATCACGATATCATCGGCATAGGCAAGGTGGCTTATCCCCATACATCCTCGTGTGGCCTTAAAAGTCATCTCTTTTTATTCCCCAAAATGAGTCTTTTTTTTTTCCAAAATGAGTATGTCCAAAGACCTTTATAGATAATCCGCGGCAATCACAAACAAGGCGGGAGAAATTGGGTCGCCTTGTCTAAGGCCACGGGATGACTTGAAAAACCCAAATAGGATCCCATTGATTAGGACCGAGAACCAGCATGAGCCCACGCACCTTTCAATCAAGGATGTCCACCGGGCCAGGAAGCCCATTCGGTACAAAACCTTGATTAGAAGGGGCCACTGAACTCTGTCGTGGGCTTTAGCCATGTCAATCTTGACCGCAACATTGGGGGCCGGAGTGCTTCTCGGTAGTTCGTGGAACATCTCTTACGCCAAGAGTACGCCATCGTTTAGAAGCCTCCCTTTCACAAACCCGCTCTGATTTGGAGAGATAACCTGAGGGAGAAGGGGAGTTAGCCGTCTCGTGAGGATTTTGGTAATGATCTTGTTAGAGACATTGCACATGCTGATGGGGCGATAGTCGCTCCACGAGTCTTACGATCACCAAGAGACAAATCACTTTCCGGGCCACTTTCATCCACCGAGAGGGTAATATGCCGGCGGATCTCCTAGCCAAAATGGGGTTGTCGTTGGAGAACTTTAGCCGCTTGACGAGACACACAGCCCCAAGATTACTTACTGCCATGATCAGAATGGACGAGATGGGAATCCCTAATGTTCGGGTTCGGGAGGAAGAATAGCCGCTTTTTGAGGATTGTGTTGTATGAGGCGAAAGTTTTTGTTTTGTAGTAGCCTTTTGAACACTTTTGTAATGAGTAGGGTGAGGTCCGAGAAACTAGGAATCGGACCGCATACTACTCTTGATTGGTGTAGGCACACCACTTTTGGGTGTGGCCTTGTTTTGTAACCTTTTGACCGAAATATAGGGATGAGGGACCCACGAACCTTCCACCATGAGGGTGTTTACGATGCTCGTGGCCGTGACGCTTCAAGGGAGGTAGGCTCCCCCAAAAAATTGCTGGATTGCGGCAACTACATCCACGCCAATCGTATCCCAGCATGATTGATAAAAGGTGGCTGTGAAGCCATCCGGACCTGGGGTGCTATCTCCGGAGATGTCAAATACGGCTCTTTTCACTTCCTCCGCGTTTGGAGGGTCCGGGAGAGCGTCCACCTCGGGGGATGGTGGGAGGAGTTGTATCAAGCTCATGTCCGGCTCCAAGAGCGTGAGAGGGCCCGGGGCTAGGAGGTTTTGGAAGAATTCCACCGCCGAGTTCCTAATTTCCAAGTCATCCGAAATTTCTCTCCCCCTACATTGATCTTGTGAATGCGCATCCGTAATCTCTTTTGTTTGACCCAACTCTGTTAGAATTTGGTATTCTTGTCGCCTTCCGCTAGCCATCTTAGGGTCACCTTTTGTCGCCAAAAATCCTCCTCCATCTTGAGAAGTCGGATATACAAGGCGATGCATCTGTTGACTTCGGACCTATTCTCTGGGGAAGGCCTCTCCTCAAAGTCCGCTTGGGCAGCCACGATTTTTTCCTCCAAGTCCTTAAGGTTGTCGTGGATGTTCCCGAAAACTACCTTATTCCACTCCTTAAGGGTTTTCTTTATTCGTGCAAGTTTGATCTGTAGATTGAGTAATCCCTCGGCCCACGTCGGTTGACTTCGGACCTATTCTTTGGGGAAGGCCTCTTATCAAAGTCCGCTTGTGCATCCACGATTTTTTCCTCCAAGTCTCAATTACTCCAAAATAATATTTCTCATTCGTTTCCTTGTTTTTTCTATAACCCACCTTGCGTTTTCCTTGGACAATCTTCTGATGAAGGATCATCAGGTTCATAGAAAGGGAAAAATAGATTTTTGTATTTATTGGATCCGTCGGGACTGGCGGGGCTATTCTTCGGAAGACCAGTTGGAA
>NW_024599657.1:0-56306 GCF_004379255.2 Salvia splendens
CCAGCAGAACGGCGTGGCTGAAAGAAGGGAACAGGACCTTGTTAAACATGGTCGATCGATGATGAGTTATGCACAGCTACGTACTTCATTTTGGGGACATGCCTTGCGTTCTGCAAGCCATATATTAGACAATTTACCGTCAAAATCCGTACACTACTTCCTTTTGTGAGTTGTGGACTGGACGCAAGCCTAATCTAGTACATCTCAAGATTTGGGGTGGGCCGACTCATGTATTGGAAAAGGATCCAACTAAGCTAGGATCAAGGACGGAGGTATGTTTGTTTATAGGGTACTCCAGAGGGACGAAAGCTTATGAATTCTATAGTCTCCGAGATAAGAAAGTTATTGTGAGCACTCAGGCGACATTCTTAGAAGAAGACTATGTAATGAATCATAAACCTAGCAGTGAAGTGTACCAATAACCATGAGCCCGAAACTTCAACTTCTACTCCAAGTATGTAGTGTCGCGCCGCAGTGGGAGGGTCTCGCATGAGCCCGAAAGATACATTGGTTTGGGGGAATCCATGGATCACTCCTCGGACAGCAATGTATTAGATCTCTGGAACTTTGCTGAGGCGCTGGCAGATGTCGATCATTGCGAATGGTGTGAAAGCAATGGATTCGGAACTAATAGACAAAGACGTCTACGATTTGTCCGTCTTACCCAACGGCAGTACTGCTATTGGGAGCAAGTGGATATATAAAATGTAAACGTGGACCTGATGGACGAGTTAAAGTCTTCAAGGCAAGACTAGTGGCCAAGGGGTATACCCAAAAGAAGGTGTCGATTACGACGAGACTTTCTCCCCGGTGGCCATGCTCAAATCGATCCGGATACTATTGTCTATAGCAGCTTATATGGATTGGGACGTTGGCAAATAGACGTTAAGACTGCGTTTTTAAACGGCGGTCTTGAAGAGACCATCTACATCGAACAACCCGAGGAACATGCCGTAAAGGGCAAGGAACACATGGTTTGGAAGCTTAAGAAGGCTATTTATGGCCTTAAGCAAGCATCTAGATCATGGAACCAGTGTTTCGATCAAACTGTTCGGAAGTTTGGATTCAAAAAGTACCCAAATGAAAGCAGCGTGTACAAGAAGGTTGAAAAAGAGAATGTAGTGTTCTTAGTTTTATATATAGATGACATTCTTCTAATTGGAAACAATAAAAAGATGTTGTCATCAGTAAGAACTTGGTTGTCAAACCAGTTCGAGATGAAGGATATGAGAGACGCGGGACACATTCCCGGGATCAAGGTTCTTCGGAATCGAGAAAAAGAAGATGTTGTGCTTATCTCAAAAACTTTACATCAACACAGTACTTAGCCGTTTTAGAATGCAGGACGCCAAGAAAGGTTCTTACCTTTTAGACACGGCATCCATATATATCATGAGATGTGCCCCAAAACGCCGTCTGAGATACAAGAAATGAGAAGGATTACATATGCTTCGGCAGTTGGAAGTCTCATGTATGTTATGCTTTGTACGAGACCTGATATTTGCTTTGTTGTTGGCATGGTGGCAAGATATCAGTCGAATCCGGGCCAAGGACATTGGACTGCCGTAAAGAACATACTCAAGTACCTTAAACACGGACTAAGGACTATGCTCTAGTTTAAAAAGCAGCCGAGCTCTATCCTTTGGGATATACTAACTCAGACTTTCAAGCTGATCAGGACTCGAGAAAATCTACTTCAGGATATGTGTTCACCTTAGAAGGTGGAGCCATAATTTGGAAGAGTGTGAAGCAGAAATGCATCGTGGACACGACCATGGAAGCCGAGTATGTGGCCGCTTCGGAGGCTGCAAAAAAGGCAGTATGGTTCAAGAACTTTCTTATGGATTAGGTGTGGTTACGAATCTTCCAAGAGCATCACCATTTATTGTGACAATTTTGGTGCTGTGGCAAACTCGAAAGAACCAAGAGCTCACAAAGCGAGCAAACACATAGAGCGGAAGTATCATATCATCAGAGATATAGTGCAGAGAGGAGACATACAAGTGGTCAAGATTGCATCAGAGAACAACCTGGCAGATCCTTTTACAAAGGCATTGGCGGTGAAACCGTTTGAGGGCCACGTTGAAGGGATGAGAGTTCAACTCATTCAAGACCTCAACTCGCTTTCAGTATAAGTGGGAGAAATTTAGACGTGTGCACTACTGTTTTGTATACTCGAAAGCTGTTTGAGTATAAGTGGGAGATTGTTAGGGTTTGTATACTAGAAATCACCTTTCGAGTGATTGAATATTGTAAAACTCTAATTATTATTTTCCAAGTAAATGCAACAGGTTATTTTTGTCATAATGTTGTTATGTTTTACGTTTAATGGATGTTTATTGCATATTTAAATGTATAAGCGAACGTAACAAAGTCTAAGTCTTTGTTTTAGTAGACCGGTTGTGGACCGCGTCCAATTTAAGGTAACACGGTCAGTTCTGAACAAAGAAAAATAAGAATTTCACAACCTAGATAGGCCTAGACTACCTATCATGAAAGGTTGCAATGTCAGTCTAATTATTTCTAACCTTATTGAAATAAGATGACGTTGGTGTGGTATAGCACTAAATTGGATCTAAACGGCAAGACGAGTCTTTATACTATCTACTGAAAGACGAGGTCTTGATAATTAATTTCTTAATCAATGTAGGTTAGCATTGAGCATACAATATTGAGTATCTACTACTTTGACTTACCAAAGGTGCGGGTTTTTCGTCACCCAACGATCCAGGTATATTGGGTAGTGGTGATCATTATCTAGCGGTGCTAGGATTGCTATTATGTTGAATAGTGCACGAGGAGAGTCTCGTTTGATAACATCCACAAGAGGAGCTCGAAACAGGGTTTTATTATTCGGAACCTAGCTAGTTGGAGTTTGATTACTCTATGAATGATAAATAATAGTTTCTTGCTAAGTCCACTCTTGGATATTAAAATATGTTAATTAATTAAGTCCATAGCAGACATTGATTAATTAATGGATGATTCTATCTTAAGCGCGGGAAATGAATGTAACACGCTAAAAGGAAACCCGGAATACTTGTAATTTCGGATTTGGAAAGGTATTGCAATATTACTTCTGTAGTGGCTGCTTGTAATATTTCAATATAAGCTTGTATTAAATTGTGGGTTCAATTTAATTAGTGAAAAGCTAATTAGGTGAGGACATGTCCAAATTCTTCCTTAGATCCCTGACTGGACCCAATATGTGACTTAATATAAATAGGAGAATAAAGGAGACAGAATTAACACTTTTTCCACATCATAATTTTCGTCCCCCTCATCTTTGAGAAAGGATCGAAAATTGCTCTCCTTCCGTGAGCAGATTTCTATCTTCATTATTTAAGTCCTAGTACACTAGTGAGATTTTCCCACACAAATATCAGTCTACAGTCCGGGATACCAGTCAGAATATCCCAGGTCGAGTTCTCAAGATCTTCACGTGGAGAAGACGCAAGCCATCTTCGATTCTTAAGTGAATCAACAAGGTAAATTGGCTAACTCCGTAGTACGCATGTTTTAGGGATTATTTGTACTAAAACGTGTTTAGAATTCAAGTTATGAGCATGATACATGTGATAATTGCGCGAATAGAATTTATCTAAATAATCTGCTAAATAGATCAGAATTATGTGATCCGTAAGAACGCACGCTTCCGCTGCCAACCCCTTCAACCTTAACCAACTCAAATGTGTATACCAAAAAGGCCCTTTTCAATTTTTTTAATCATTTAAATTAAATTCATGAGGCATTATTTTTGGCCATCAGATCTTGAAAATGAAGGGTCAAGATTCAGTTGGACAATAGAACAAAAATTGGAAAAAGGATACAAATTTATCCCTAGAACGGTATATACTAAAAAGTTGGCTGATTTATGTGGCACATAATAAAAACTGTTTTATGGATATATTTTTATTTTATTATTTAAAAGGTCAGATTAATGATTGCTTTTTCGGGGAACATTGGTTTCTTTATTACTTTTTTAAAATGGCACGCCGACTCTTTTTTACCCTATAAATACCCTTCCTAAACACTTTTAAAATCATTCATCTACTTTTACTACTTCAAATATCTCAGCAATATCCTCAACTATAACTAATCCTATCATGATTTAAGTAGTTCTTTTTTTGTCTAAACTATTCCATTACATTTTAACATAAACTGAATGTTGTTATGTACTAATATTTATGATAAGAAATTTTACAACATAGTATACGAGGCAGAGGCTGAGTTTTTTCTCTGGTTGTTTCCTATATATGATCAACTTAATATGAGTCATAATTTAGAAAACCAATCCAGTCATAATTTAGAAAAACCAATCCAGTAGAATCCTACACAAGATTATAGTGATATCTATTAGTACTAGCTAATATCTCATGACGCTATCTTATTGTATTAGAATCTTTATGTAGTGTTCTAAATTAATGAATCCCAACAAAAAACAGTTCTTAATTAGTGAATGTTAAGTTGAAATTCCAATTTGCATAGAGATGTTTTATTATTCAGAAGTAACTGGATGATGGCACCCTTTTATCACCTTGGTTTATAATCTTCACCCCGAGATCTCTATCTATGTCATCATGGTTAGATGTGTTCGCATTTATGAATAAATCATTTTTTGTATATCTGTAGTATAATTTCAATGAGAAAACATTGTTAGTTTTATTTCATAGCAAAATTAGCATATTTCATAGCAATATCTCAACAATTAACAATAGATATGTTTTCAAACAATTTTAGGATCTATTCCTTTTTGGTTTTGTTACACTTTTTGGGTTAACAACTACTTAAGTGAAGATTGTCTGATTGGCATTCTAATATAAACTGTCTAATTGCAGACATTTTGATTTTCATATTCTACATTTTAACAATGAAAAAATTAAAAAGGTCTGCAAATTTGATGCGCTGTTCATACCAAAGTTTGACCCAAATGTTTAAGGTCAGTGGCTAGCTTCGAGTAGGGACACTACCCTCCTCACTTAGACCCAAATTCGATTCACAACTCTCTTGGCCTTATACACAAAATATTTATGGCGAGACAACATCTTTTGAAAATAAACAACGAACATAAGTTCCAGTTTTCTCAAATATCACTTGCAAATAAATTTAATATTTATCCACACTAGTATGTAGGATAGACAATTCACTACGTACGCTTTCCAAGGTTTCGAGATAAATTCTTTATTTCTCGATGTTATTCTCCTTGTTAGTTTTTACCTTTTTGGAAAAGAAAATAAAAGTCGAACAATTCTTAGCTTCGAGAAGACGGAGTAAAGTACCCAAATATTTATTTGGCTTATGTTAGATTTCAAAAATGAATTCAAATCGTAAATTAAATTATTTTAAGCTTAATTAATTACACAACAAGGAGTAATTAAAACTTATTAATTGTACCTATACTTAAATTTAGGTTAAAATTAATTATTAACACTTCGTCCCAAAAGAATTATTTTTGAAATTAGGCCATGACCATCTTTCATCTCCATTTATTCACTCTTCATTTATTTACTGCATCCCAACAACAAATAAACATTAACCCTACACATCAAACTCACCTTCCACCCCTCATTTCCTGCCGCCATCGTCCGTTGACTCCAGCGTGGTGCCCCGCCACCCCTCCATCTTCAAATCCAACTTTCTCTCCCAGGGTCTGCCGCCGCTGCCATTGTGCACCCCAGAGCAGCCTCCCTGCCCACTCCCTCCTTGTTCTAACACCACCACCACCACCACCACCAGATGTCGACGTCAGCCCGGTAAGGTTAGTCTTATTATCTTCCCTATTTAATGTATATTCCTAAGATTAAATCTTTGTCTTACATGTTCTGGTGTTTCACTTATACAAATTCGTAAAGATTTCAATTTTAGTGATGATTCGTATTTTAATCATATGTTTAAGACCAAAATTGATCTTTACTCAGTACAAAAATACAAGCATTGCACCCACATATACACACAGAAAAAAAAACACTACACACACTTCATATACTCCACATAATACACACACGATATACACTTGAAATAAACACACGATATACACTTGAAATAAACAGACTAAATACACTATAAACAAAACACACATTATATAGGCAAAGTATGCACACAATACACGCACTGCACACACATCCAGTACAAAGTACACACACAATATACACAAAATACAAACACTTTACACACTATACGCAAAACAAACAAACTAAACACACACTATACACAAGATATAAGCATTGCAACACACACAACACAAAATTCACACTATTTACACAAAACACCCACAGTAAACAAAATACAAACACTTCACACGCTATACATAAAACAAACATACTAAACACACTAAACACGAAATATACACACTATACACAAAATATACACTTCACATACAACACACGTAATACAAAATACACACATTACATGGAAACTATGCTAAAAAATACACAAAATACGCACATTACACACTACACACACTATATGCAAGAAATGCACATCACACACACACTATAAATAAAATATACATTATACACAAAATGCATACAGTATACATTATAGTCAAAATGCACTACAATAAAATATACATTATACACAAAATGCACTACAACCAAATATACATACACAGTATACACACACTGCAACCAAATACACTATAAATCAAATATACATATAGATAATACACAATTATACACAATATACGAAGTATACACACAACCCAAAACACACACAACACACATTATACATGTGAAAAAGCTCTATATACAACATGCACTAAACACACTCTACACACAAAAAAAGCACTAAACCAACATATAGTGTACATAATACACATGCTATACATAAATATATACGTATATGTAATACACACATAACACACAATACACAAAATACATACACTAAAAACACACTATATACAAAATACAAGCATTGCATCCACATATGCACACAACAAAATAATACACACACTACACACACTTCATATACTCCACAGAATACACACACTATACACGAAACAAACAGACGAAATACACTATAAACAAAACATACACATTATAATAGACAAAGTATTACACACACAATACACACAAGATACACACTATACACAAATTATACATGCACTATAAAAATATAAATAACACACACTATACATAAAATATATGCGCTGGACATACGCTATACACAAAATACAAGAACCGCACACATGCACCCAACACAAAATACACAAAATATACACAATATACCCATAATATACAAAAAACACAAACACTTCACACAAAACAAACAAACTAAACACACTATACATAAAAGAAACACACTTTACACACATTACAGAAAATAAACTAAGTATAGACAAAGTACACACATTTTGCGCACACTATACACACATTTTGTTGCAACTATTCCCAAACCAAACATAGGAATCAAACTATACACAAAATACGCACATTACATACTCACTATAAACTAAATAAACTTTATTTTAAAATGCACGCACTACACATTACAAAAAATACAGATAACTACACCTACAAAATACATACATACTACACAAAAGTACATGCACAAAAATACACATATACATACATACTACACAAACGTACATGCACAAAAATACACATAGCACACACTATAAATACGATATACACAAAATACATGTATTGCACCAACATATATATATATATACAACAAAAAATACACATTGCACATATACACGCTGCATACATTACACATAATGTACACGCTACACAAACCACACTATTCAAAAACATACATTATGCAAAAAGTTTACACACTGTACAATATACACTATTTACACACTACACCACCTTACACAGTTCACATTACACTTTAACTACACACTACAAATTGTATACACACACTACACACTACACAAAAATACACATTACATGCACACTATACACAAAATAAACATACTAATAATACTATACACAAAACACACACAAATTACACACACACCACTACTCACAGTATACACACACTGTACACTACACGCTATAAACGCACATTACAAACACTATAAACTAAATATACACTATACATAAAATGTCGTGCACTACATATAGATACATAATATAAACAACTACACACAGTACATAAAGCATACACACTGCACACATTATACAAAATATACAAACTACACACACTATACGAAATATACGTGTAGAAAATATACACATAGCACACACTATAAACATACTATACATAAAATACACCACTATACTCAAAATACATACACTACTCACAAAAATATACATGTATAGATATAGCACCAAATGTATAGAAGATGTATAGCACCAAATATATAGAAGATGTATAGCACCAAATATAAATGCATGATACAATTAGATTTAGATTTCTTTAATATGTTATTTACTACTCCCTCCGTCCCTAATAATTTGTCATCATTTGACCCGGCACACGGTTCTACGAAATGTAATAGAAAGTGGGTTGAAAAAGTTAGTGGCATGTGGTTCCTACTTTTATATATTAGTTTTATAATAAATATGAGGATGAGTTAGTGGAAATTAGGGTCCACTACCAAAAATGATAAAAGTGAAAGGGTGATGACATTTTAGGGATAGACGAAAATGGAAAATAGGCCGCCAGAATTTTCAGGATGGAGGGAGTAAGTCGTGTAACATATAATAAAAATATAACAATAATAATAATATAATAAATATTATTAAAATGATAATAACAACTAAATTATAATTATTTACTAATATTTTAATTAGATTATTAATTCCTAAATTCCAAAATTTAATAAAGACATTTTGTATTAGTTATTAATTTATAATAAAAATAAAATAATATGAATTAACTTATCATAATTATTTAATCTATTAAATAATTGAAATAACTATTATAATTCTTTATATATTTTTAAAATAATAATTTTACTTATTATTATACCATTCATAATTCAAATAACTATATTAATATTATTTAATATATTGTTAATTAATAGTTTAATACTAATGAAAACAATCATAAATACTATAATTATTATTATAATATTAATATATTATTACTATTAAAATAATTATTATAATTATAATTTAATATTATTAATACACCTACGCATATTGCTATACACAAAATCTGTACATTATACCCACTATACACCAAAATACACGCACTACAGAAATGAGACACTGTACACAAAATATACATGCATTATAGAAATCACACACAATACACAATATACATGAACAAAAAATACCCACATAGCACACAATACAATACACAAATAAATGCACTAGACATGCAATATACCCAAATACACAAATATAAGCACTACACCCGCACATACACAAACCACAAAATACACAAACTTCATATATTGCTTGTAATACACGCGCTATACACAAAAAACTTCATATATTGCACGTAATACACGCGCTATACACAAAACAAACAGACTAAATACACTATACACTATACACAAAACAAACGGACTGAATACACTATACACAAACCGCACGCATTATAGACAAAGTAACACATACAATACGCACAATATAAAACACTATACATTTACTACATAGTATTCACAAAATAACCATTAGACGCACACTATATGCACATTTCATATGCAACTATACACAAACCAAACATATTAATCAAACAAAACACAAAAGACACTTTATACACATTAATCACAGTGCACATACTACACACGAGACACACTGATACACACATAACACACTCTAAACACACTATACACACAAAATACAAACATCGCACCCTTATATACACACTGCACATATACACACATCACATAATACACGCAAAATATAAACACACACTGCATAGACATTTCACACACTTTACACACACTATGCATAAAATACACAGTTTACATAAAATACCCACACTACTCACATTATACACCAATCACCTATACCCCCACATTATACACAAAATTTGTACGTATAGAAAATACTATCATAACACACATTATGAGACATTATAAACAAAATACAAGCACTATCCACACACACTAAACACAAAATACACATAGTACTCTACACTCACACTACACAAAATAGACACGTACAGAAAATAGCATAACACGCACTATAAAGACATTATATACACACATTAAACACAATATTCAAGCATTGTACCCACAATATACACTCTTCACACACTATACACAAAAAATACACATCAAACACAATACACACAAAACACACACTATACACAAATAACACAATACGCGTATATACAAATTAAACACACACTATATACAGAATATATATGTACAAAGAAATATACATAACACGCGCTATAAACCACATACATAAAATATACTCGTTGGACACACACTATACTTAAAAGCATTGCACCTATACATATATACGTACAAAGCCTTTGTCCTAGCGGCAAGGAGCTTAGACATTATTGCATGAGGTGTTGAGTTCGAGCCCTCTTGACATCAGTGTAATTTCCTCCTATCTATAGTATAAGAATTTATTTGTAATTTTCTCCCTTTATAGGAGTTAATTTTTAAAAAAAACCACTGCACATATACACACAACGCAAAATACACAAAAAACATAAAATACCAACAATATACACAAAAAAACACACGCACAATACACAAAATAAACAAAGTATACACAATAAAACACAAAGTATACACAAAATACATACATTACACGCACACTATACACACCCTATACACACAGTACACATGCATAAAATTGTTAAGATTTTCAATGTATATTAATCAATTAAAATTAATTAGGTAATTGAAATAATAACAAAATACACTAATTGACATAATAATAATAATTAATTCTTATTAATAAAATAATGATAATGATAATTATTATATAATCAATGATTATTATATTGAAAAATAATAATTTATTAGTTTGTAACATAATAATAATTATAATAAATGAATGATAATAAACTTAATTAATATTATTTATTGATAGTATATTAGATATAACTCATAAATTCAAAATTTAATAAAGATATTCTTGATTAGTTAATAATTTATAAATAATAGTAATATAATAATTGTTACTTATTACTATATTACTCATAATTCAAATTATATTTTAATTATTTAAAATATTATAAATTATTAGCGTAAGAAAACAATTATAAATAATAATAACAAATTTTTTACTATTATAATAATAATTATTATAAGCTATAAATATTATAATTATAGTTATTATTTTTATTATTAAGTACTATAATACATAATTTTAAATTTATAAATAAAATTAAATAATTATTGTTAAATACAAAATAATTAAATACTCCCTCCGTCCCATCTCATGTGATGGATTTCTTTTCGGCACGGGAATTAAGAAAATGATATGTATTGAGTTAAAGTGGAGAGAGTAAAGTATGAGAGAGGAAAAAGTAAGAGAGATAAAGAGAGAATAAAATAAGAAAGAGAGAATAAAGTAAGAGAGAGAATAAAGTAAGAGATGGTTGAAGTTTTGGTTTTAGCTAAAAAAGGAAATCAATCACTTGAGATGGGACAACCCAAAATGGAAAGTTGATCACTTGATGTGGGACGGAGGGAGTATATTGAATACTTAAAAATATGTCAGAATCAACAAACTGGGAAAAGATTACCTACGAAAAGTCGTGGAACCATTCTTTTGAGGAGGAGTTTCCTCATTTTTTGTAGCTTCTTCAAAGTGACATTCCTGAGTGTTGCAACAACAAAATGACAGGATTGGTTAATCGAGATGTAACTTCCGCGGCTATATAAAATCATATGAAAACTTTTATTAACCTACAGATGTTATGGACCATTAAGACAAAAACATTGAAACAAGTTCAAGTCATACAACTCCACAACATGCAGCAATGAAATACTACCATTCTGATTAGTAGATACTAACACGTCCTCCATATGACTTCCTAGTCTTCGTAATATATTATTTAAAATCCCCCCGGTTTCTAACATCTTTAGAAGCTCGTGTGTAGCATATAAACATATTTAGTACTAAACTAGAGGGCCAAGTAAAATGTGTATCACACAAATATAAAGTACCTCCAGTGTAATTATACCACCACCCACGAAAATGCCTCTCTTCCTACTTCTTCATGTACCCAAGATGCATAGGTTATGGAAAGTTTATGTCATGACATCATGAAAAGACATTACTTTAAGTAGTTGTGCAAGTCAAGGAACTCACTTTTCTGTTTTTTCCATTCAAGACACCCATCTGCGGCTCCTAGTAATAGTTTTGTACTCTTCTTTAACAAATATCCTGCAAGGAGTAAGGTTAGCACTGATTTGATCACTCCAACAGTTCTTGTACCTATTTAAAAAATAAATATAAGTTACTCAAACACATAATAAAAAGGTTATTGCAGATCTGATAAATCCATCAGTTCTTGTACCTATTAAAAGTTAAATATAAGTTACTCAAACACATAATATCAGACAACGTTTCTATTTTCCCCCCCTCTTAATTTCATGAATAAGACAAAATAGGATAGCAAATTGTATTCTCCATCTAGTTCCTTTACAATTGTAATAGCTTTGGCTGATGCAACTTCTGGTGCCTGTGAAATTGAATCTTGTTAAGAAGGTACTTGCCACTGAATCATCAACATATCTCTAATCTACTACGGGCAAATCAATAAATTTCAATGGTGGAGCTGCCAAACCATTAAGTTAAAATAAAAAAAATTAGATAACTAACCTCATGTGATGCAAATAGAAACAATCTTATGTATGAGATAATATTATGAGATGCTCTTCGTAAAATAGGAAGAATATATCAACTTCACTCCTCCTAAGACTTGCACCTGTCAACTATAAATTTGCTTAAATGGATCAATCAAGAGACATGACACCATTCCTTTAAAATTTCCAAGGACACAAATGGAAAGAAACTAAAAAGGAGCCAAACATTTAGAATTTAAAAATCAAGCAACTGACAAATTTCACAGCAACTAGAACAACTTTGATATAGCAATGCTAGGAAGTTATGAACATACAAGAGATCCATCAGAAAGACTTTGGCAATGGTAGGAAGTTTTGATTGTCCATATTTGTGGTACTTTTTAGGACAAACTATATGGGCTGTAGATACCGGTGAGCTATACTTTTTAGGACAAAATAATTACTATAAAACAGCATAGGACAGTCCTATCTAGATTATCCAACTTAATATGTTTTAAGTACCAAACGACTCAAGAAGTAATGTTTGGTCAGTTACAAGAATGTCACACAAAACCAACCTTAAACCTGGATAATTGCTGCATGGTGTGCAGAACCACCCTTGCTGGCAAAGGATAATCCTGAGTATATCATCTGCATTAGGGATGCACAATTAAGAATTATGAAAGTAAGATATAATCTTTGTAAAAAATAAATCATGGAAAATTGTGAATTAACTCAAATCCTTGTGTGCTATACAAATAATAGTTGTGATTGATTGGTGTTTTTTTCTTCACATTTTCCTAGAACTCTTTCTTTGATTCTGCTCTCTCTGTTTTTTTCTTTTTTAGATCTATTCCACCAATTTTTTTCTTTCTGTTTTTTCTTCTTTACTCCCCACTTCGCTCTTATTCTAACCTTTCCATGTGCCTTTCTACACTTTCTGCCCTAGTGTTGCCTGATTACAAAAGTCCTGCAGGGAGAAAGGCTAGAGCTTCATAAGAAATCTGAGTGTATATTACATAAAACTAGATAAGCAATTTCTTTGAACCAACTATCTACTAGCACATACAATTCTCTACCTTAAATTTTGAACGCCATTTTAATACAATAACACAACCTACAATTGGCTAAATATTTACAAATGAAAACTTAATTACTTAAGATAAAAATCTAATGGTTAGTTACACAATGCCAAAAATACATATTACAATGAAGACGCCAAAATCAATGAAAGTCTTGCATAAGAATTGAAAACTATTAAACTCGATAAAGATCAAATTTGGAATAAATAGGTTCTCAACAAAACCAATCACTGAAAATCAAGAGGACGTTGGAACGACAGATATCAAGGGAGGATTGTTGTGATAACGCAGTAATATACAGCATTAGATTTATTGGATATCAGGGAGAAAATTAATTCTAGATATTGGATCTCAGGATAATAAGTTATCTTCAAAAACTAATTTATTACAGATAGATAACGCAGTAATATACAGCATCACTGATCCAAAAATAAGGCATCAATCAAAATAGGAGGAAGAATTTGTGAAGATCAATAAAAGTTTAGAAAACTAAAGGGAAAAGCAATGGATTTAGTAAAAAACGATAAAAACAAATATATTAACAAAGTGGAAAGCATAAAAAGTATGGAAGGAAGGAATGCAAAGTTATAAGCATCTCGGAGTATAATTTCCCCATTGATTTTCTTCATTTCTAAATCAAAGGGCAAGGATGACATTAATGTTTTCTCATCTCGGATGCTTATCTTCAACACTGAACAAATCTGTAAATATGCGAAAAAAAGGATCTCAGGAGCTAGAAGAGTATCTTCAATTCCGAATCGGAAATATCAGATAGATAAAGCAGTTTTAAACTAATGCATCATCGATCCTTCTCAAAAATTGTAAATTAGTTATGAAAATTGAGAAATAAAACGATGACCAGAAAGGAATAACGAACCAGAAGCTCCATAAGTGGATGAATTCCTGTATTGATGACACCATGAAAATGCCTCACTTCCTGCTTCTTCGTGTACCCAAGCTGCGGAGGTCATGGAAAGTATATGTCATGAAATCATGAAAAGACATTGCCTCTATAAGTAATTGGGCAAGTCAAGGAACTCACTTGTCCTGTTTATTCATTCAACACGAACCATCCACAGCTTCAGCAATTAGTTTTCGTATTCCTCTTTATCAAAAGTCCTATAGGGAGAAAGGTTAGTGCTTCATACGAAATCTGAGTGTACATACATAAAACGAGCCAAACATTAAGAATTTAAAAACCAAGCAGCTGTCAAATTTCACGGCAATAAAGACATAACGACAATGCTAAGAAGTTGATGAACTTACAATAGAACCATCGGAAAGATTATGGCGCAATGGAGGGCCAGATTCACCCTTCACTTGACCTCATTTTGAACTGATGATATGTCTTAGTTTTTTATCCATTCTGCCTTGTCGGTAGCACTTTCATCCTACAAAACAAGACCGGGAAGAAGCTACACGAGACACCAACCCTAAAAGAAGATTTGAGAGCCTTATTTTCATGCGATTTCAGACCAGTTAAGCGAGGGTACTCCACTAGCGGATTCAGGTATCAAGTTTTCCCTAGTCAAGTTTGCATTCTCATTTTCCGGTCTTGATTTCTCTTCCAGAAGTGCTTCAAGTTGAAGACTCGCCAAATCGTCATCTTCCCCTCCCACTACTCCATCACGAAGCTCCCCGTCTCTTCCTCCAACAGTTTATTCTAACTATTTTTTTCTTCACATTTTCTTGGAACTCTTTCTTTTTCTAGATCTGTTCCACAATTTTTTCTGTTCTTTTCCTTTTTTTCTACATCTGTTCCACCGATTTTTCTTTTTTTTCCTTTTTTCCCCACATATCTGCTTCCTCTTTTTTCTTCTTTTTCTGTTTTTTTCTTCTTTTCTCCCCATTTTGCTCTTATTCGAACCCTTCCATGTTTCTTTCTACACTTTCTGCCCTAGTGTTGCCTAATAACAAAAGTCCTGCAGGAAGCTCCCTAGTGTTGCCTGATAACAAAAGTCCTGCAGGAAGAAAGGTTAGAGCATCATAACAAATCTGAGTGTATATACATAAAACTAGATACGCAACTTCTTTGAATCATCTATCTAATAGCACATACAATTTCTCTACCTTGCATTTTCAACTTATTAAATAAGGAATACGAATGCCATTTTAATACAATAACACAACCTACATTTGGCTAAATATATGCTAATAAAAACTTAAGTGACATAAGATAAATATCTAATGGATAGTTACACAATGCCAAAAATACATATCATATTGAAGACGCCAAAATCAATGAAAGTCTTGCATAAGAGTTGAAAACCATTAAAATCGATAAAGATCAAATTTGGAATAAATAGGTTCTCAACAAAACCAATCACTGAAAATCAAGAAGACGTTGGAACGACAGAGATCGAGGGAGGATTGATGTGGTGACTACCAATCTTGATGTGGGATCATTATATCAGAATAATATGCATCCCATGTATCAAAACAGTGTTAGGAAATGGAAGAATGATCTTACCTTATTTGAAATGGGACCTTGAGCAAGGTAAGGTTTTTCATTGCGTAAATGGTGGAAACCATATACAACTTGGGTATCCATAATACCATCATCACATATAGTATCTTGTCAGAGTGCAATAATAAACATATTAAAGAGAAATTTTAGCATATAAATACAAAGCTATACTGAAATAATTATAAAACACAACTTCATGAGGCTTCACCACTGAATATTTCTAAGGACACAATAAGTAAATGAGCATAGAAGCACCTCAACCAAAATCCTAATTCGCAAACGGAAAGAAACTAAAACAAGCCAAACATTTAGACTTTATAAATCAAGCGGCTGACAAATTTAACAGCAATAAGAACAACTTTAAGGAATTATGTCCTTAGAGTTAATGGACTTATAAGGACATAAGTGTTGGAAAAATTTGGCAGTGGTTGGAAGCCAATGAACTTACAAGAGAACAATCTGAAAGACTTTGGCGCAATGGAGGGTCAGATTCACCCTTCACTTGACCTCTTTTTGAGCTGACGATATTTTTAGTGTATTTATCCATTCTGTCTTGTCAGTGGCACTTTCAGCCTTCAAAACAACGGCACTATGAGCTGGGTAGATACCGGGGGGCTCTATTTAACTGTCTATCAATTGAATTTGCAATAATTTCACAAAGAGAAGGAAGCAATATTTGTGGTACCTTTCAGGACAGTCTTATATGGAACTCTACTTGTTATCTTGAATACTCTATTGGGTGCTTTTCCCGTATCCAGCTCATTTTCTTTTTCTAGGTTAGATTCATGACGATTGATATTTGCTGATCACTCCAATAGTTCTTGTAACTATTTAAAAAATAAATATAGGTCAGAGACGTAACAAAATATGACACTTTGGCAGAAAAAGTTCTGTTTCTATTTTCTTCACCTCTTAATTTCATGAATAAGAAAAAACTGGATAGCAAACTGACATTCTCCACCAAGTTCCTATGCAATACTAATAGCTTTGGCTGATGCAACCTCTGGAACCGGTGCAGGTATGACAACCAGCAATATCGCATCACTGCATTCAGAATACACACTCTGACATGAAGAGAAATGCCATCAGACAACTTAAAAATACCGTTGGCCCTAGGCCATGATTAACAATCGTTAGTATCATTTAGTCAGAATAAGAAGGTCAAAATTCATGCATCCCGTGGATCAAAATCAGTGTTAGGAAAAAAAAGAATGATCTTACCTTATTTGAAATGGCACCTTGAGCAAGGTAAGGTTTTTCATTGCGTAAATGGTGGAAACCATATGCAACATGAGATAATTGCCTTTAAAGCTAGAAACCACAATCAAGCCAGAACCCTGGATAGGTAAGGTAATCCAGATTCAAAACATAATGCCATCAATATAGAGCTCAAATAAGAATAATGAAAATCAAGATAAAATATAATGTACCAGAAGTTCGAATAAAGAAGAGTTGTGTAGGACATCATTCCAGTGAAACATGTTTGAGTCATATAGCTCCACAACATGCAACAATTTCTGCTTGTGGCATATAAACATATTTTAGGACTAAACAAGAGTGCTCAGTGAAATGTGCATCACACGGCCATAAAGTACCTCCAGTGTGATGACACCACGAAAATGCCTCTCTTCCTGCTTCTTCGTGTACCCAAGCTGCAGAGGTCATGGAAAGTATATGTCATGAAATCATGAAAAGACATTGCTTGTATAAGTAATTGGGCAAGTCTAGGAACTGACTTGTCCTGTTTATCCATTCAACACGAACCATCCGCAGCTTCACCCATTAGTTTTCATACTCCTCTTTAACAAAAGTCCTGCAGGGAGAAAGGTTAGTGCTTTATAAGAAATCTAAATGCATATACATAAAACAAGCCAAACATTAAGAATTTAAAAACCAAGCAGCTGACAAATTTCACGGCAATAAGGACATAAGTGTCGGACAAATTTGGCAATGCTAAGAAGTTGATGAACTTACAAGAGAACTATCAGAAAGACTTTGGCGGAATGGAGGGCCAGATTCACCCTTCACTTGATCTCCTTTTGAACTGATGATATATATGTTAGTTTATTTATCCAATTTGCCTTGTCAGTAGCACTTTCATCCTACAAAACAACGGCACTTCAGGATGTAGATACTGGGAAGAAGCTTCACGAGACAACCCATGAGAGAAGATTTGGCAGCCTTATTTTCATGCGATTTTGGATCTTTTAAGCAAGGGTACTCCACTAGCTGATTCTGGTACTAGTTTTCTCTAGTCCAGTTTGCATTCTCATTTTCCGGTCTTGATTTCTCTTCCAGAAGTGCTTCATGTTGAAGCCTCGCCAAATCATCGTCTTCCCCTCCCACTATTCCATCACAAAGCTCCCCGTCACTTCCTTCAACAGCTTATTCTTGCTATTTTTTTCTTCACATTTTCTTCGAACTCTTTCCTTGATTCTGCTCTCTATATTTTACTTTTTCTCGATTTGTTTCACCAATTTTTCTTTTTTTTACCTTTTTTCCACATCTCCTTCCTCTCTTCTTTTCTTCTTTTTCTCTTTTTTTTCTGCATTTCTTCCACCGATTTTTCTTTTTTTTTTCCTTTTTTTCCACATATCTGCTTCCTCATTTTTTTTCTTCTTTTTTTTGTGTTTTCTTATTTTCTCCCCATTTTGCTCTTATTCCAACCCTTTCATGTTTCTTTCTACACTTTCTGCCCTAGTGTTGCCTGATTACAAAAGTCCTGCAAGGAGAAAGGTTAGAGCATCATACCAAATCTGAGTGTATATACATAAAACTAGAAAAGCAACTTCTTTGAATCATCTACCTATTAGCAAATACAATTCAAGCATTTTCAACTTATTAAAGAAGGAATATGCATGTCATCTACCTATTAATTTCTTCATGCTCGTTCCAAGTTCGAAGACATAAGATAAATATCTAATGGATAGTTACACAATGCCAAAAATACATATCATATTGAAGACGCCAAAATCAATGAAAGTCTTGCATACGAATTGAAAACTATTAAACTAAAATAAGATCAAATTGGAATAAATAGGTTCTCAACAATACATTTCATATCGAAGACGCCAAAATCAATGAAAGTCTTGCATACGAATTGAAAACTATTAAACTCGATAAAGATCATATTTGGAATAAATAGGTTCTCAACAAAACCAATCTTTGAAAAATCAGGAGGATGTTGAAACAACAGAGGTCGAGGGAGGATTGGTGTGGTGACTACTAATCTTGATGTTGGATCATTATATTAGAATATCAAGCATCCCATTTATCAAAATCAGTGTTACGAAATGGAAGAATGACCTTACCTTAGGTGAAAACCATTTGGGTATCCATACCTTCATAACATATAGTATCTTGTCAGAGTGTGAGTAATAAACATATTAAAGAGAAATTTTAGCATATAAATACGAAGCTATGCTGAAATAATTACAAAACACAAATTCATGAGGCTTCACCACTGAATATTTCTAAGGACACAAGAAGTAAATGAGCATAGAAGCACCTTAACCAAAATCCTAATTCGCAAACGGAATGAAACTAAAACAAGCCAAACATTTAGACTTTATAAATCATGCGGCTGACAAATTTAACGGCAATAAGAACAACTTTAAGGACTTATGTCCTTAAATTTGGCAGTGGTTGGAAGCTAATGAACTTACAAGAGAACCATCGGAAAGACTTTGGCGCAATGGGGGTCCAGATTCACCCTTCACTTGACCTCCTTTTGAGCTGGTGATATTTCTTAGTGTATTTATCCATTCTTCCTTGTCAGTAGCACTTTCAGCCTTCAAAACAATGGCATTGTAAGCTGTGTAGATACCAGGGGGGCTCTATTTAGCTGTCTATAAATTGAATTTGCAATAATTTCACAAAGTGAAGGAAGCAATATTTGTGGTACCTTTCAGGGACAGTCTTAGACAGAACCCTAAACTATACTTGTTATCTTCAATACTAGACTGGGTGCTTTTCCCGAATCTGGATCATTTTCTTTTTTATCTTTAGAGCTCTCTTTTGGGGAGGAGTTTCCTCATCTTTTGCAACTTTTTCCAGGTTAGATTCCTGATGATGATTGATATACTTTGCTGATCACTCCAATAGTTCTTGATCCTATTTAAAAAATAAATACAAGTCAGAGACGTAACAAAATTTGACACGCTGGCAGAAAATGTTCTGTTTCTATTTTCTTCACCTCTTAATTTCATGAATAAGAAACAATTGGATAGCAAACTGACATTCTCCATCTAGTTCCTTTGCAGCGTTCAGCATACACACTCTGATATGAAGACAAATGCCATCAGACAACTTAAAAATCAAAATACGTTGGCCCTAGGCCATGATTAACAATCATTAGTATCATTCAGTCGGAATAAAAAGGTCAAAATCCAAGCATACCGTGGATTCAAATCAGTGTTAGGAAATAAGAGAATGATCTTACCTTATTTTTATGCGATTTCGGATCTGTTAAGCGAGGGTACTCCACTAGCTGATTCAGGTAGCTGGTTTTCCCTAGGCAAGTTTGCATTCTCATTTTTCGCTCTTGATTTCTCTTCCAGTAGTGCTTTAAGTTGAAGCCTCGCCAAATCGTCTTCTTCCCCTCCCCACTACTCCATCACGATGCTCCCCGTCTCTTTTTTGATTCTGCTCTATTTTTTTCTTTTTCTAGATCTGTTCCACCAATTTTTCATTTTTTTTACCTTTTTTTCCACATATCTCCTTCCTCTATTTTTTTCTTCTTTTTCGCTTTTCTTTTCTACATTTCTTCCACCGATTTTTCTTTTTTTTTCCACATATCGGCTTCCTCTTTTTTTTCTTCTTTTTCTATTTTTTTTCTTCTTTTCCAACCCATATTCCAACCAACCCTTCCATGTTTCTTTCTAGACTTTCTGCCCTAGTGTTGACTGATTACGAAAGTCCTGCTGGGAGAAAGGATAGAGCTTCATAAGAAATCTGAGTGTGTATACATAAAACTAGACAAGCAACTTCTTCGAATCATCTATCTACTAGCACATACAATTCTCTACCTTGCATTTTCAATTTATTAAAGAAGGAATATGCATGCAATTTTAATACAATAACAAAACCTACATTAGGCTAAATATTTGCTAATAAAAACTTAAGTAACTTAAGATAAAAATCTGATGGATAGTTACACAATGCCTAAAATACATATCATATCGAAGACACCAAAATCAATGAAAGTCTTGCATAAGAATTGAAAACTAATAAAATCGATAAAGATCAAGTTTGGAATCAGGTTCTCAACAGAACCAATCACTGAAAATAATGAGGACCTAGGAACAACAAAGATCGAGGGATGATGGTATGGTGACTACTACAAGTCCGTATGTATAGGCGTGGTGTGTGAATAAGGGAAACTATAATACATGCAGGCTGCGTTCCGCGGATCAAATCAGTGTTAGGAAATAAAAGAATGATCTTAGCTTATATGAAATAGGACTATGTGCAAGGTAATGTTTTTGATTGCGTAAATGGTGGAAACCATATGCAACTTGGGCATCCATACCTTCATCACATATAGTATCTTGTCAGAGTAATAAAGATATTAAAGAGAAAGTTTAGCATACAAATACAAACCTATGCTGAAACAATTATAAAACACAAATTCATGAGGCTTCACGTCTGGAATATTTCAAAGGACACAAGGAGTAAATGAGCATAGAGGCACCCCAATCAAAATTCTAATTCATAAACGGAAAGAAACTAAAATAAGCCAAACATTTAGATTTTATAAATCAAGCGGCTGAAAATTTTAACAGCAATAAGTACAACTTTAAGGACTTATTATGTCCATAAAGTTAATGAACTTATAAGGACATAAATGTTGGAAAATTTTGGCAGTGCTTGGAAACTAATGAACTTACAAGAGAACAATCGGAAAGACTTTGCGCAATGGAGGGTCAGATTCACCCTTCACTTGACCTCCATTTGAACTGATGATATGATATTTCTTACTGTATTTATCCATTCTTCCTTGTCAGTATCACTTTCAGCCTTCAAAACAATGGCACTATGGGTTGTGTAGATACCAGGGGGTCTCTATTTAGCTGTCTATAAATTGAATTTGCAATAATTTCCCAAAGTGAAGGAAGCAATATTTGTGGTACCTTTCACGGACAGTCTTAGACGGAACCCTAAACTATACTTGTTATCTTCATTACTATACTGGGTGCTTTTCCCGAGTCTGGACCATTTTCTTTTTTATCTTTAGAGCTCTCTGTTGGGGAGGAGTTTCCTCATCTTTTGCAACTTTTTCCAGGTCAGATTCCTGATGATGATTGATATACTTTGCTGATCTCTCCAATAGTTCTGAGACCTATTTAAAAAATAAATACAAGTCAGAGACCAACCAAAATTTGACACGCTGGCAGAAAATGTTCTGCTTCTATTTTCTTCACCTCTTAATTTCATGAATAAGAAAAAATTGGATAGCAAACAGACATTCTCCATCTAGTTCCTTTGCAGCGTTCAGCACAGACACTCTGACATGAAGACAAATGCATCAGACAACTTAAAAATCAAAATACTTTGGCCCTAGGCCATGATTAAAAATCATTAGTATCATTCAGTCAGAATAAAAAGGTCAAAATCCATGCATACCGTGGATTAAAATCAGTGTTAGGAAATTAAAGAATGATCTTACCTTATTTTTATGCGATTTCGGATCTGTTAAGCGAGGGTACTCCTCTAGCTTATTCAGGTAGCTGGTTTTCCCTAGGCAAGTTTGCATTCTCATTTTCCGCTCTTGATTTCTCTTCCAGTAGTGCTTTAAGTTGAAGCCTCGCCAAATCATCGTCTTCCCCTCCCACTACTCCATCACAAAGCTCCCCGTCCGTTTCTTTGATTCTGCTCTATTTTTTTCTTTTTCTAGATCTGTTCCACCAATTTTTCTTCTTTTTACCTTTTTTTCCACATATCTCCTTCCTCTTTTTTTTGCTTCTTTTTCGCTTTTTTTTTCTACATTTCTTCCACCGATTTTTCTTTTTTTTTCACATATCTGCTTCCTCTTTTTTTCTTCTTTTTTCTATTTTTTTTTCTTCTTTTCCAACCCTTATTCCAACCAACCCTTCCATGTTTCTTTCTACACTTTCTGGCCTATTGTTGACTGATTACGAAAGTCCTGCTGAGAGAAAGGTTAGAGCTTCATAAGAAATCTGAGTGTATATACATAAAACTAGACAAGCAACTTCTTCGAATCATCTATCTACTAGCACATACAATTCTCTACCTTGCATTTTCAATTTATTAAAGAACGAATATGCATGCAATTTTAATACAATAACACAACCTACATTTGGCTAAATATTTGCTAATGAAAACTTAAGTAACTTAAGATAAAAATCTGATGGATAGGTACACAGTGCCTAAAATACATATAATATTGAAGAAACCAAAATCAATGAAAGTCTTGCATAAGAATTGAAAACTATTAAAATCAATAAAGATCAAGTTTGGAATCAGGTTCTCAACAGAACCAATCACTGGAAAAAGAAGGTAGGAAAAAAAACTTCTACTGAGGTCCCCCCACCCCAACAGTAGTTGATAGCCATTTGCTTGAGGTGGAACAAATGTAAAACAATCGTGCTATGCTCTATCATAACAGATATTAAAAATGATATATTTTCATTGACCCACACATACACAAGAACTTTACTTATTTTTGTTCAACCTAGCTGGAAAAACAGTACACTACATGTTCTATGTGTTTGGCGGATATTACTTCAGCCATAACCATCAAAGCATGCCATCCATGTTTAAGACCGAAATTTTCGAGACAACCATCATTAGGGTGAGCCTGAACAAACCCCCTCTGGCAAAACAAATAGGAGAAAGAATAAGAAAATGAGATAAAAATGAATAAAAGATTCATCATCGTATAGCTATAAAACCCTCCTTAAGTGATCAAATAAAATTGGTCATCTAAAAGTTAAGATTAAAATAATTAGGAATAGATATAAAATAGAATTCCTACATTCTCAATAGAGATAATTTATCGGCATCAGTTGAGAGGAGACGCAAAATCCACCAGAATATGTATTATATAAAAGTAACTAGGCCTTGATCTCCCAAAAAACCTGGAAAGGGGGGGGGGGGCTAATTCCCTATCCACTGTTGTTGTGCAACCGCTTACTGCAATCTCCAAAGAAATGTTCTTTATCAATTTCACTTTCTACTTAATGTCTTATCTGTTATAAAATTTACCTTTGAAAGTGAAGCATTCAAGGAATAGTGTGACATTCAAAGGGACGAAATGAGCCATCTAAAAAGTACTCCACAAAATATTTTCGTGTTTTAATGTGAAGAATAAAACCATGAAGCGCCATTGAAAGCAAGCTGTAGGGAGAAAAAACTAAATTTAACACCTCAGCAGGAGATCAGAATGCATCTATTCAAGAATAGTAATGATTTGAAGATAAATATCTAAAACCTAAGATTGGCCTTTGCTGTAAGAAAACACATTAACAGAAAAATGTTGTGAATATAAAACTAATCCTGCACTCAAGCAAGCCATAATATGTACTTTTCTTGAAAACAAAACATAAATGAATAATGGTATTTTCATAAACAGCTGAAGTTATAAAAAGGTCAAAATCCATGCATACTGTGGATTAAAATTAGTGTTAGGAAATAAAAGAATGATCTTACCTTATGTTTATGCGATTTCGGATCTGTTAAGCGAGGGTACTCCACTAGCTGATTCAGGTAGCTGGTTTTCCCTAGGCAAGTTTGCATTCTCATTTTCCGCTCTTGATTTCTCTTCAAGTAGTGCTTTAAGTTGAAGCCTCGCCAAATCGTCTTCTTCCCCTCCCCACTACTCCATCACGATGCTCCCCGTCTCTTTTTTATTCTGCTCTATTTTTTTCTTTTTCTAGATCTGTTCCACCAATTTTTCTTTTTTTTTACCTTTTTTTCCACATATCTCCTTCCTCTATTTTTTCTTCTTTTTCGCTTTTCTTTTCTACATTTCTTCCACCGATTTTTCTTTTTTTTTTCCACATATCTGCTTCCTCTTTTTTTTTCTTCTTTTTCTATTTTTTTTCTTCTTTTTCTATTTTTTTTCTTCTTTTCCAACCCTTATTCCAACCAACTCTTCCATGTTTCTTTCTAGACTTTCTGCCCTAGTGTTGACTGATTACGAAAGTCCTGCTGGGAGAAAGGATAGAGCTTCATAAGAAATCTGAGTGTGTATACATAAAATTAGACAAGCAACTTCTTCGAATCATCTATCTACTAGCACATACAATTCTCTACCTTGCATTTTCAATTTATTAAAGAAGGAATATATATGCATGCAATTTTAATACAATAACACAACCTACATTAGGCTAAATATTTGCTAATAAAAACTTAAGTAACTTAAGATAAAAATCTTATGGATAGTGACACAATGCCTAAAATACATATCATATCGAAGACACCAAAATCAATGAAAGTCTTGCATAAGAATTGAAAACTAATAAAATCGATAAAGATCAAGTTTGGAATCAGGTTCTCAACAGAACCAATCACTGGAAAAAGAAGGTAGGAAAAAAAAAACTACTAGTGAGGTCCCCCCACCCCAACAGTAGTTGATAGTCATTTGCTTGAGGTGGAACAAATGAATAACAATCGTGCTATGCTCTATCATAACTGGTATTAAAAATGATATATTTTCATTGACCCATACACAAGAGCTTTACTTATTTTTGTTCAACCTAGCTGGAAAAACAGTACACTACATGTTCTATGTGTTTGGCGGATATTACTTCAGCCATAACCATCAAAGCATGCCATCCATGTTTAAGACCAAAATTTTCGAGACAACCATCATTGGGGTGAGCCTGAACAAACCCCCTCTGGCAAAACAAAAAGGAGGAAGAATAAGAAAATGAGATAAAAATGAATAAAAGATTCATCATCGTGTAGCCATAAAACCCTCCTTAAGTGATCAAATAAAAATGGTCATTTAAAAGTTAAGAGGAAAATAATTAGGAATAGATATAAAATAGAATTCCTACATTCTCAATAGAGATAATTTACCGGCATCAGTTGAGAGGAGACGCAGAGGAGACGCAGAAGCCACCAGAATATGTATTATATAAAAGTAACTAGGCCTCGATCTCCCAAAAAACCTGGAAAGGGGGGGGGGCTAATTCCCTATCCACTGTTGTTGTGCAACCGCTTACTGCAATCTCCAAAGAAATGTTCTTTATCAGTTTCACTTTCTACTTAATGTCTTATCTATTTTAAAATTTACTTTTGAAAGTGAAGCATTCAAGGAATAGTATGATATTCAATAGGACGAAATGCACCATCTAAAAAGTACTCCACAAAATATTTTCGTGTTTTAATGTGAAGAATGAAACCATGAAGCGCCATTGAAAGCAGGCTGTAGGGAGAAAAAACTAAATTTAACACCTCAGCAGGAGATCAGAATGCATCTGTTCAAGAATAGTAATGATTTGAAGATAAATATCTAAAACCTAAGATTGGCCTTTGCCGTAAGAAAACACATTTATAGAAAAATGTTGTGAATATAAAACTAATCCTGCACTCAAGCAAGCCATAATATGTACTTTTCTTGAAAACAAAACATAAATGAATAATGGTATTTTCATAAACAGCTGAAGTTATAAAAAGTCAAAATCCATGCATACTGTGGATTAAAATCAGTGTTAGGAAATAAAAGAATGATCTTACCTTATGTTTATGCGATTTCGGATCTGTTAAGCGAGGGTACTCCACTAGCTTATTCAGGTAGCTGGTTTTCCCTAGGCAAGTTTGCATTCTCATTTTCCACAAATCTGCGTCTTCTTTTTTTTCTTCTTTTTCTATTTTTTTTTCTTCTTTTCCAACCCTTATTCCAACCAACCCTTCCATGTTTCTTTCTAGACTTTCTGCCCTAGTGTTGACTGATTACGAAAGTCCTGCTGGGAGAAAGGATAGAGCTTCATAAGAAATCTGAGTGTGTATACATAAAATTAGACAAGCAACTTCTTCGAATCATCTATCTACTAGCACATACAATTCTCTACCTTGCATTTTCAATTTATTAAAGAAGGAATATATATGCATGCAATTTTAATACAATAACACAACCTACATTAGGCTAAATATTTGCTAATAAAAACTTAAGTAACTTAAGATAAAAATCTTATGGATAGTTACACAATGCCTAAAATACATATCATATCGAAGACACCAAAATCAATGAAAGTCTTGCATAAGAATTGAAAACTAATAAAATCGATAAAGATCAAGTTTGGAATCAGGTTCTCAACAGAACCAATCACTGGAAAAAGAAGGTAGGAAAAAAAAAACTACTAGTGAGGTCCCCCCACCCCAACAGTAGTTCATAGTCATTTGCTTGAGGTGGAACAAATGAATAACAATCGTGCTATGCTCTATCATAACTGGTATTAAAAATGATATATTTTCATTGACCCATACACAAGAGCTTTACTTATTTTTGTTCAACCTAGCTGGAAAAACAGTACACTACATGTTCTATGTGTTTGGCGGATATTACTTCAGCCATAACCATCAAAGCATGCCATCCATGTTTAAGACCAAAATTTTCGAGACAACCATCATTGGGGTGAGCCTGAACAAACCCCCTCTGGCAAAACAAAAAGGAGGAAGAATAAGAAAATGAGATAAAAATGAATAAAAGATTCATCATCGTGTAGCCATAAAACCCTCCTTAAGTGATCAAATAAAAATGGTCATTTAAAAGTTAAGAGGAAAATAATTAGGAATAGATATAAAATAGAATTCCTACATTCTCAATAGAGATAATTTACCGGCATCAGTTGAGAGGAGACGCAGAGGAGACGCAGAAGCCACCAGAATATGTATTATATAAAAGTAACTAGGCCTTGATCTCCCAAAAAACCTGGAAAGGGGGGGGGGGGGCTAATTCCCTATCCACTGTTGTTGTGCAACCGCTTACTGCAATCTCCAAAGAAATGTTCTTTATCAGTTTCACTTTCTACTTAATGTCTTATCTATTTTAAAATTTACTTTTGAAAGTGAAGCATTCAAGGAATAGTATGATATTCAATAGGACGAAATGCACCATCTAAAAAGTACTCCACAAAATATTTTCGTGTTTTAATGTGAAGAATGAAACCATGAAGCGCCATTGAAAGCAGGCTGTAGGGAGAAAAAACTAAATTTAACACCTCAGCAGGAGATCAGAATGCATCTGTTCAAGAATAGTAATGATTTGAAGATAAATATCTAAAACCTAAGATTGGCCTTTGCCGTAAGAAAACACATTTATAGAAAAATGTTGTGAATATAAAACTAATCCTGCACTCAAGCAAGCCATAATATGTACTTTTCTTGAAAACAAAACATAAATGAATAATGGTATTTTCATAAACAGCTGAAGTTATAAAAAGTCAAAATCCATGCATACTGTGGATTAAAATCAGTGTTAGGAAATAAAAGAATGATCTTACCTTATGTTTATGCGATTTCGGATCTGTTAAGCGAGGGTACTCCACTAGCTTATTCAGGTAGCTGGTTTTCCCTAGGCAAGTTTGCATTCTCATTTTCCGCTCTTGATTTCTCTTCAAGTAGTGCTTTAAGTTGAAGCCTCGCCAAATCGTCTTCTTCCCCTCCCCACTACTCCATCACGATGCTCCCCGTCTCTTTTTTGATTCTGCTCTATTTTTTTCTTTTTCTAGATCTGTTCCACCAATTTTTCTTTTTTTTTACCTTTTTTTCCACATATCTCCTTCCTCTATTTTTTTCTTCTTTTTCGCTTTTCTTTTCTACATTTCTTCCACCGATTTTTCTTTTTTTTTCCACATATTTGCTTCCTCTTTTTTTTCTTCTTTTTCTATTTTTTTTCTTCTTTTCCAACCCTTATTCCAACCAACCCTTCCATGTTTCTTTCTAGACTTTCTGCCCTAGTGTTGACTGATTACAAAAGTCCTGCTGGGAGAAAGGATAGAGCTTCATAAGAAATCTGAGTGTGTATACATAAAATTAGACAAGCAACTTCTTCGAATCATCTATCTACTAGCACATACAATTCTCTACCTTGCATTTTCAATTTATTAAAGAAGGAATATGCATGCAATTTTAATACAATAACACAACCTACATTAGGCTAAATATTTGCTAATAAAAACTTAAGTAACTTAAGATAAAAATCTGATGGATAGTTACACAATGCCTAAAATACATATCATATCGAAGACACCAAAATCAATGAATGTCTTGCATATGAATTGAAAACTAATAAAATCGATAAAGATCAAGTTTGGAATCAGGTTCTCAACAGAACCAATCACTGAAAATAATGAGGACCTAGGAACAACAAAGATCAAGGGATGATGGTATGGTGACTACTACAAGTCCGTATGTATAGGCGTGGTGTGTGAATAAGGGAAACTATAATACATGCAGGCTGCGTTCCGCGGATCAAAATCAGTGTTAGGAAATAAAAGAATGATCTTAGCTTATATGAAATAGGACTATGTGCAAGGTAATGTTTTTGATTGCGTAAATGGTGGAAACCATATGCAACTTGGGCATCCATACCTTCATCACATATAGTATCTTGTCAGAGTAATAAAGATATTAAAGAGAAAGTTTAGCATACAAATACAAACCTATGCTGAAACAATTATAAAACACAAATTCATGAGGCTTCACGTCTGGAATATTTCAAATGACACAAGGAGTAAATGAGCATAGAGGCACCCCAATCAAAATTCTAATTCATAAACAGAAAGAAACTAAAATAAGCCAAACATTTAGATTTTATAAATCAAGCGGCTGAAAATTTTAACAGCAATAAGTACAACTTTAAGGACTTATTATGTCCATAAAATTAATGAACTTATAAGGACATAAATTTTGGAAATATTTGGCAGTGCTTGGAAACTAATGAACTTACAAGAGAACAATCGGAAAGACTTTGCGCAATGGAGGGTCAGATTCACCCTTCACTTGACCTCCTTTTGAACTGATGATATGATATTTCTTACTGTATTTATCCATTATTCCTTGTCAGTAGCACTTTCAGCCTTCAAAACAACGGCACTATGGGCTGTGTAGATACCAGGGGGGCTCTATTTAGCTGTCTATAAATTGAATTTGCAATAATTTCACAAAGTGAAGGAAGCAATATTTGTGGTACCTTTCAGGGACAGTCTTAGACGGAACCCTAAACTATACTTGTTATCTTCAATACTAGACTGGGTGCTTTTCCCGAATCTGGATCATTTTCTTTTTTATCTTGAGAGCTCTCTTTTGGGGAGGAGTTTCCTCATCTTTTGCAACTTTTTCCAGGTTAGATTCCTGATGATGATTGATATACTTTGCTGATCACTCCAATAGTTCTTGAACCTATTTAAAAAATAAATACAAGTCAGAGACGTGACAAAATTTGACACGCTGGCAGAAAATGTTCCCTTTCTATTTTCTTCACCTCTTAATTTCATGAATAAGAAAAAATTGGATAGCAAACTGACATTCTCCATCTAGTTCCTTTGCAGCGTTCAGCATACACACTCTAACATGAAGACAAATGCCATTGATTAACAATCATTAGTATCATTCAGTCGGAATAAAAAGGTCAAAATCCATGCATACCGTGGATTAAAATCAGTGTTAGGAAATAAAAGAATGATCTTACCTTATTTTAATGAGATTTCGGATCTGTTATCCGAGGGTACTCCACTAGCTGATTCAGGTAGCTGGTTTTCCCTAGGCAAGTTTGCATTCTCATTTGCCGCTCTTGATTTCTCTTCCAGTAGTGCTTTAAGTTGAAGCCTCGCCAAATCATCGTCTTCCCCTCCCACTACTCCATCACGAAGCTCCCTGTCTCTTTCTTTCATTCTGCTCTATTTTTTTCGTTTTCTAGATCTGTTCCACCACTTTTTCTTTTTTTTACCTTGTTTTCCACATATCTTCTTCCTCTCTTTTTTTCTTCTTTTTCGCTTTTTTTTCTACATTTCTTCCACCGATTTTTCTTTTTATTTCCACATATCTGCTTCCTCTTTTTGTTCTTCTTTTTCTATTTTTTTTCTTCTTTTCCAACCCTTATTCCAACCAACCCTTCCATGTTTGTTTCTAGACTTTCTGCCCTAGTGTTGACTGATTACAAAAGTCCTGCTGGGAGAAAGGATAGAGCTTCATAAGAAATCTGAGTGTGTATACATAAAATTAGACAAGCAACTTCTTCGAATCATCTATCTACTAGCACATACAATTCTCTACCTTGCATTTTCAATTTATTAAAGAAGGAATATATATGCATGCAATTTTAATACAATAACACAACCTACATTAGGCTAAATATTTGCTAATAAAAACTTAAGTAACTTAAGATAAAAATCTTATGGATAGTTACACAATGCCTAAAATACATAGCATATCGAAGACACCAAAATCAATGAAAGTCTTGCATAAGAATTGAAAACTAACAAAATCGATAAAGATCAAGTTTGGAATCAGGTTCTCAACAGAACCAATCACTGAAAATAATGAGGACCTAGGAACAACAAAGATCAAGGGATGATGGTATGGTGACTACTACAAGTCCGTATGGATAGGCGTGGTGTGTGAATAAGGGAAACTATAATACATGCAGGCTGCGTCCCGTGGATCAAATTCAGTGTTAGGAAATAAAAGAATGATCTTACCTTATATGAAATGGGACTATGTGCTACGTAAGGTTTTTGATTTCGTAAATGATGGAAACCATATGCAACTTGGGCATCCATATCTTCATCACATATAGTACCATGTCAGAGTAATAAAGTTATTAAAGAGAAAGTTTAGCATACAAATACAAACCTATGCTGAAACAATTATTAAACACAAATTCATGAGGCTTCACGTCTTGAATATTTCAAAGGACGCAAGGAGTAAATGAGCATAGAGGCACCTCGACCAAAATTCTAATTCACAAACGGAAAGAAACTAAAACAAGCCAAACATTTAGATTTTATAAATCAAGCGGCTGAAAATTTTAACAGCAATAAGAACAACTTTAAGGACTTATTATGTCCATAAAATTAATGAACTTATAAGGACATAAATTTTGGAAATATTTGGCAGTGCTTGGAAGCTAATGAACTTACAAGAGAACCATCGGAAAGACTTTGCGCAATGGAGGGTCAGATTCACCCTTCACTTGACCTCCCTTTGAATTTATGATATGATATTTCTTACTGTATTTATCCATTCTTCCTTGTCAGTATCACTTCCAGCCTTCAAAACAACGGCACTAGGGGCTGTTTAGATACCAGGTGGGCTCTATTTAGCTGTCTATAAATTGAATTTGCAATAATTTCACAAAGTGAAGGAAGCAATATTTGTGGTACCTTTCACGGACAGTCTTAGACGGAACCCTAAACTATACTTGTTATCATCAATACTAGACTGGGTGCTTTTCCCGAATCTGGACCATTTTCTTTTTTATCTTTAGAGCTCTCTTTCGGGGAGGAGTTTCCTCATCTTTTGCAACTTTTTCCAGGTTAGATTCCTGATGATGATTGATATACTTTGCTGATCACTCCAATAGTTCTTGAACCTATTTAAAAAATAAATACAAGTCAGAGACGTAACAAAATTTGACACGTTGCCAGAAAATGTTCTGTTTCAATTTTCTTCATGAATAAGAAAAAATTGGATAGCAAACAGACATTCTCCATCTAGTTCCTTTGCAGCGTTCAGCATACACACTCTGACATGAAGACAAATGCATTAGACAACTTAAAAATCAAAATACTTTGGCCCTAGGCCATGATTAACAATCATTAGTTTCATTCAGTCAGAATAAAAAGGTCAAAATCCATGCATACCGTGGATTAAAATCAGTGTTAGGAAATTAAAGAATGACCTTACCTTATTTTTATGCGATTTCGGATCTGTTAAGCGAGGGTACTCCACTAGCTGATTCAGGTAGCTGGTTTTCCCTAGGCAAGTTTGCGTTCTCATTTTCCGCTCTTGATTTGTCTTGAAGCCTCGCCAATTCATCGTCTTCCCCTCCCACAACTCCATCACGAAGCTCCACATCTCTTTCTTTGATTATGCTCTATTTTTTTCTTTTTCTAGATCTGTTCCACCAATTTTTCTTTTTTTTACCTTTTTTTCCTCATATCTGCTTCCTCTTTTTTTTTCTTCTTTTTCGCTTTTTTTTTCTACATTTCTTCCACCGGTTTTTTTTTTTTCCACAAATTTGCGTCTTCTTTTTTTTCTTCTTTTTCTATTTTTTTTTCTTCTTTTCCAACCCTTATTCCAACCAACCCTTCCATGTTTCTTTCTACACTTTCTGCCCTATTGTTGACTGATTATGAAAGTCCTGCTGGGAGAAAGGTTAGAGCTTCATAAGAAATCTAAGTGTATATACATAAAACTAGACAAGCAACTTCCTCGAATCATCTATCTACTAGAACATACAATTCTCTACCTTGCATTTTCAATTTATTAAAGAACGAATATGCATGCAATTTTAATACAATAACACAACCTACATTTGGCTAAATATTTGCTAATAAAAACTTAAGTAACTTAAGATAAAAATCTGATGGATAGTTACACAATGCCTAAAATACATATAATATTGAAGACAGCAAAATCAATGAAAGTCTTGCATACGAATTGAAAACTATTACAATCAATATAGATCAAGTTTGGAATCAGGTTCTCAACAGAACCAATCACTGGAAAAAGAAGGTAGGAAAAAAAAACTTCTAGTGAGGTCCCCCCACCCCAACAGTAGTTGATAGCCATTTGCTTGAGGTGGAACAAATGAAAAACAATCGTGCTATGCTCTATCATAACTGGTATTAAAAATGATATATTTTCATTGACCCACACACAAGAGCTTTACTTATTTTTGTTCAACCTAGCTGGAAAAACAGTACACTACATGTTCTATGTGTTTGGCGGATATTACTTCAGCCATAACCATCAAAGCATGCCATCCATGTTTAAGACCAAAATTTTCGAGACAACCATCATTGGGGTGAGCCTGAACAAACCCCCTCTGGCAAAACAAAAAGGAGGAAGAATAAGAAAATGAGATAAAAATGAATAAAAGATTCATCATCGTGTAGCTATAAAACCCTCC
The DNA here is from genome assembly GCF_004379255.2 of Salvia splendens. Lineage (NCBI taxonomy): Eukaryota > Viridiplantae > Streptophyta > Magnoliopsida > Lamiales > Lamiaceae > Salvia > Salvia splendens. Next base: position 34,311 of record NW_024599657.1, read on the forward strand.
TTAAGTGATCAAATAAAAATGGTCATTTAAAAGTTAAGAGGAAAATAATTAGGAATAGATATAAAATAGAATTCCTACATTCTCAATAGAGATATTTTACCGGCATCAGTTGAGAGGAGACGCAGAGGATACGCAGAAGCCACCAGAATATGTATTATATAAAAGTAACTAGGCCTTGATCTCCCAAAAAACCTGGAAGGGGGGGGGGGCTAATTCCCTATCCACTGTTGTTGTGCAACCGCTTACTGCAATCTCCAAAGAAATGTTCTTTATCAGTTTCACTTTCTACTTAATGTCTTATCTATTTTAAAATTTACTTTTGAAAGTGAAGCATTCAAGGAATAGTATGATATTTAATAGGACGAAATGCGCCATCTAAAAAGTACTCCACAAAATATTTTCGTGTTTTAATGTGAAGAATGAAACCATGAAGCGCCATTGAAAGCAGGCTGTAGGGAGAAAAAACTAAATTTAACACCTCAGCAGGAGATCAGAATGCATCTGTTCAAGAATAGTAATGATTTGAAGATAAATATCTAAAACCTAATATTGGCCTTTGCTGTAAGAAAACACATTTCTAGAAAAATGTTGTGAATATAAAACTAATCCTGCACTCAAGCAAGCCATAATATGTACTTTTCTTGAAAACAAAACATAAATGAATAATGGTATTTTCATAAACAGCTTAAGTTATAAGCTGTGGATTATTTAAGTACCTTCTCTAGATAATCTGGCTTTAGCTTGCTCCATGGATTTCTTCCACTTCCATAGCTAGGAAGATTAAGAACAACAATAGATCTCACGCTGGAAGATCCATCCGAGTTCGGTTAGTTATGGCATAATGTAACGTAATCATATTAGACCAAAATAATTATAAAATGGTATAGGACACTCCTATCAAGATTATCCAACTTGATTTGTTTTAAGTACCAAAGATGAAATCAACCTTGATAGGATTGGGATTTGCATTTCCCCCATTTCAAACGACCTTCTTTACGTAAATCCTCAAGATGTTCTTCAAAGACCTGGGCAACAATGTGAAAAGCATATTGAATAATGACACAACTTATTATTGAAAGACTGAACTAAACAACCCGAATGTGACTCAAAAAAGAAAGCCAGAAGCTAACATGTAAACATGTTATAATCAAGATGTTCATGCAAAGAAAACCACTGCTGATAAAGAGCTCAGATGATGTTTCAATGATAAAGAACCACCTTGAGCAAGAATGACAATATTGTAGTTATCTGGTTAGCATGGTCAATACAATGACAAATCTCAAAAATAATCAAAGAGGGACTAAGAAGTAATGTTTAATGGTCAGTACAAGAATGTCACACAAAACCAACCTTACCCGTCACCTCCTGATACCTATATAAATCAAGGTCTTATATCTATGATGATCATTGATATATGAGGAACAATGAGCAGTAATTTGAAGCATGGAAAAGTTAGCAAAACATTCATACCACAATCTTAAGTTTCTCACGGGTTGCTGTTGCGCAATTGTCTCCAAGATTAACAAAATTCTCCAGTCAAGACAATCAATTCATGTGGGAGAGAGAGAGAGGGGAAAGAAGGGACGGTCGGATGGACGACAACTTGGCCATACGCTGGTGTGAGAGAACTGATGGAGGAGGAAGTCGGAGTGATGGCCATAGCGAGAGAGAGTGACGGAATGGGATGAAGTTGGAGAGCCCTAATTTTATTATATGAAAGAGAGTGCAACGGGAAAATGGGATGGGAATGGGATTTTGTTTTGAAATAGAGAGTGCAAATATTTAAATTCGTTCGACTTCTTTTTCTTTTTTCCTTTTCCTTTTTCTTTTAGTTCAATAGTTTTGTAGGAGTAGGAGTAGTTCTTTTTTTATCACCTTATTTTAATCCTTTTTGGGCCAACAATAAATAATCAATAATATTTTACCGTGACACATATTTACAGATATTCAAAATCATAAAACTCATTTTTTACATAGACTTTGATCAATTGCTAACTCATCCCTTAATAGTTAACTACAACTAATTTAAGATTATATAATTTTAGAAATCTTGTTGTCTATAATTTATTATGTGTAATTTCATTTTTCATTTTTTAATATTAAAAAGATAATAACAAGTATCAGATTTAGGGTTAGGAACACAATGTCAATATAGTGTATGAAATACATCAACGCGAAAATATGACAATGTCAACACAATTTCATGTTGACATTGTACAAGCATTATATTGATATATTATATAACTTGTATTGATATAAAACTGCTTCTTCAAAATCAAAAAATTCAATAATTTTTTTCAATTTTGACTTCGAAACATATGCATATAGGATCTCATTGGAATCGTTATAAAATTACCTTTAATTTGATATATGTTGTGTGAAAAAATAATTTAAATTGAGATAGTTATATGCATTTAAAGTTTTGAGATATTTTTTAAAAGTTAATTATAACTATTTTATTGTTAATTGGCATAAATACCTAATTGACATTTTTTGTTCTTGATACTCGGAATCGATATGATCTTAGCCTTTGATTTTAAGATCTAATACATATCATTTAGTTGTTGTTAGCAACTTAACTATTAGTTAACAATATAACACACCCCTTGAATATAAACTGTGCAAATTTGAGTGTTTAGAATGTGTTTCAAACACAATTAGAGAATTTTACTTCTATACTAACTAGCTTCATTTACTATTGCATGATACAGACAAAAAACATCCTTATGAATAGAAGTCCACCAAGAAAGAAAGCAATAACCAAGCAAAAAAAAAACTCAAGGAGCTAATATGATAAGTGAACTAAATTTTTAAATTTAATGCTCGAACATTAATGTTCACCTGCACTGGAAAATGTAATATGTTGCTCACGTGAATACCCTTTAAGCTTTGCAGATTTCTTTGATTTCTCCATAACTTGAGGACAAATATTTGAACCAAATTATCTCCAACACAGAAAATAGATAGACAAAAAAAGATAATCATATATGAGGACTAAGTGTTTTTCGAAAAAAGATTTAAACATTTAAAGTGGGCTTATACTCATATTAGGTCGTACAATAGGGAAAAATAAGTACTACCTCAGTCTGCGAATAGGAGTCCTATTTTTCCATTTTAGTCCGTCGGCGAATAGGAGTTCCGGTTTACTTTACTTTCTTTCCACTTTAACTATTTATTATCATCTTTGCAAAACAACGGCCAAAAAGAAATCAATCACTTAAGATGGGACGGAGGGAAGATGTGACTAGAAATCTAACTAAATTTCTTCTACCTTGATACATGTGATTTGAAACACAATTTTGGCTCCAATATATCTATCAATAGACAACACATATAGAAGAAATTTTCACTCAAGGTAATTGTCTATTGGAAGAAAAATATCTATATCAGCAATCATATCCATTGCAATAATTGAATTCTATATGCTTTACACAAATTTTCCAAGTAAAATCTGACTAAAGTAATACTCCCTCCGTTCCATAATATTCCCTCCGTCCCGAGCTACTCGCTAATTTCCTTTTCTGCACGGAGATTAAGGAATGAGTGTATAGGAAAGTCAAAAATGACGGCTATAGGTGAAAATTTTTACTAAAAATGGAAAGAGTGCAAGTAACTTGGGACGCCCAAAAAGGAAATACGTGCGAGTAGTGCGGGACGGAGGGAGTAGATGACACACTTGGGAAATGGCATGGAATTTTAGGAGATGTTGTTTTGTATGTTGAGTGGAGAGAAAAAATAGTAATCCTTCCTTCCCTCAAGAATATGCACTCTTTCCTTTTTAGTCCATCCCACAAAAATATGCACTTTCTAATTTTGGAAAGTCTTTTCTTTTTAATGAGGTGGGAGTCATTCTCCACTAACAATACTTTATTTACTTTTTCTCTCTACATATCTCTTAGTTCACCAATTTTACACTAAAACATGTGCCGACCCCAAAGTGCATATTCTTTGGGGACGGAGGGAGTAAATTTATATTAATGTGAGAGAGAATTTTTTTCAAAAAAAAAAATGTAACATCGTTTATGGGACAACTAAAAGGGAAAGTGTGACATATGGGGCAGGGGGAGTACTTTATATGTTCTGAAAATTGTGAAAATAGTTGCTATATGCATTTTCTTGCCATGTGTTTTAGAATTTATAAATCAACCTGAAGTATATTGATTGAATCATATGCTATATATTTTAGAGTGGTGCTAAATGGTCATATTATGGCCAGCCATAATAATAAAAAATATTAATAAAAATTGTGTAATTAATACTCATTTAATGAGATCAGCTGGCCTTGGAAGTACATGTTTTTTAAGACTATTGTACCCTTAAATAAATTCTTTGTAAAATATATTTATATGTACCCATACATCTAAAAATTAAAATAGTACATTCTTATTCAATCAACAATACGACGGAAAACTGAGGGATGTAGAATTACTCTTTTTGTTAATGTGTAGTGAAGAGTCGATGAAGAAGGGAAAGAGCGGGGATGGGAAAGAGTTCTTAGTAATTCAAAATAATGCACTAAAAATTATTTAATCTTCACATAATTTTCTATACGATTTTAATTAAATTATTCATTAAATTTGTTATTATACTAATTATCAATTTTATTAAATAAATTTAAATAACATACATTTTGACCATGATAATTTAAAATACTTTAACTTGATATACAAGTAATTCATATTTACAGAGAATTGAATTTCAATATAAAAAATATACAAAAAAAACTAGTACTCCTCCGTAGTACATTAAGTACTTTTAAGTGAAATATGAGATTAACATTGAAAGTGATTTAAATCATTTGATATCCTAAATTAGTTGCGACACTTTTATGTAGTCTATAATTGAATGTAGTTGAATAATTGAATGTTTGAATTGGAAATTTCAATTATTCTTACAATTCGGTTAGTCATGGATCAATTTGAAATTTATTTAATCTTAAGTTTCAATTGAATAATTGAGATCAAATTAATTTGAACTAAAGATAATTGAATATTTAAATAGTAAAGAAATTTTATTTGATCTTAGGTTCCATTGAATAATTAGGATGTGAATTAATTTGAATTCAAAATAATTCTTAAAATTCATTCAGTAATTTAAATTATAATCATATAAAAGTAATACAAGTCACTTATGAATAAGTTAGTGGAATGTGAGTCTCACTTATATATATTAGTTTTATAAAAAAATGTGAGTGTAGTATGTTGTTGGGATGTGAGGTCTACTTACTATTTATGATAAAAGTGAAATAAGACTCTTATAGTGAGACAGACGAAAATGACAAAATATGACTTTAATTGTGGGATGTAAATATAGTGATGATATAACAATGTACTAATTAGTATATATACATGAATATATCATAATATGAAAATCAATAATTATGATATCAATCCATGAAATAAAATTAAAATACAAAATTATAAAATAATTGATATATAATATTGAAATATTATTATATGTTAGTGTGTTATAAGCTATAATATTCAACAATAATGTGTGTTATAATATAAAAGAATATTATTAATGTTATCAAGTTAGTATTATCTACATTACTGTTCTTGTCATTTTATAAGATATGGAGTACTATTATGGTGTTGTAAACAAATTATATTTGATCAGAAATAAGAAAATAGAAAAAAGCATCCCAGATCAAAAATTTTCCGACGAACCAGATGTGTCAAACCACATTTGTAAAGGAAAGAGTAGGCGAGGGGGTTGTTGATTCATTTTAAAACTGTAAATTGTATTGAAACTAAATAACATAAAAAGTAAGCAGTAAAAAGATTTCAATAGGCAAGGTTTATTATGTAAAAACGCTACAGCACTAATAACTACACTTATTACTCTTATTATTTTAATACTTGTAATTACTATTATGTCCCTCTGTGGCCAGCCACATTATGGCCGCATAGCATTGCTCTATATTTTATTACCTCCACTATATTTCCTTCAAAATTTCCCCTCTCATTTATTTGTCTCACTCTCTCTCTCGGCCTCTCTCTATCACTCTCTCTCTGTTTCTTATTTTCTGTTTCTTATTTTTAATGTTCTAAACTGTAGTATTAATATCTGTTATTTTTTATGTTATAAATATGTGATTTTATTATCTAACTATTCATATAACATATACTTACATAAATAATTACAACAAATATATATTCCACATTCAAGGTTTTACATATGATTACTAATATATTGTTAAAATTTGTTCGGGTATTAATTTTCTTGAATTATCATTTTATATGTGTGTTTGTCATCACTGTATAATTCACTAGTGTTAAGTAATTGCTCCAAATAGTTATATTAAATGTATAGTTAGATTATAATAAGATGTTAAAATAGATAGCAGTGAAAGTTATGGTTCTTGGAGAATGAGAACCCCAACATTCCGGTTAGATTAGCGAAGGAATTTTTCACCACATTTAGATCCAGGGTCACTACTGACCTGGATGAGGTGTCAATCAGCTTCCGAATGTTTGGGGAGGAGATATCTATGAGTTTAGTTAAATGGACAGTGAGGCTACGGATGTGCATCCTGGAGGAAGCTATTGGTCCGGATTGGAGGTATAGAGAGAGAAGGTTACCGAAGAGGCATTTCTACTGTGATCCTCAAGTATAAGAGAAGGTGTTCCCCACTATTATCCATTGGGAGAAGCAAGTATCCCAGTTGGGAGAGGACAAGCAATGGAATAAAGGCAGGTAGAGCTAGAGAGGTCCATAGCGGAAATGGTGGATGAAAATCGGGAAACACAGAACCAAGTGACGAGGCTGGCAGATTTGATGGAGGGCTTCTTCAAGAAGTTCATAGAGATGAACACTGCGCATGAAGCTGGGACGAGTGCCTCGGTGAGCCGCGAGACTGAATCCCAAGGAACGGACGAGAAAACAGATAAGTCCCAAGAGACAGAGGGGACGCTACTGACCAACCTGAACGTGTACTAGAGGTAGCAACCACACCATGCTCTAGACTAAGGAGGAGCCAATGAAGGAGGTGACGGACCCGACTATCTGACCAGTTAGTTTTCTTTTATTTATTTTTTGGGTTAAGTGTGTTTGTTTTTCCTAGGTGCTAGTATGTGTAAACCCCTCATTCGTAACACTTAGCCTATCCAATAGTCTAAGTGTGAGAAGATGGGGGTTTACAACATTTGTGCATGTACAGATCGTTAGTATGTATCGTTGTCTTTGATTTTCTGTGAGTCCCAATTCTTCTCCCACTTAGCCTATTGCATAGCCTAAGTGATACGACCCCACGTGGAGGACCCGTGACGAGGTCGACGACGAGACGGCTATGTGAGGGGCTCTCTACCTTTATTCAAAAGGCCATGCGGGAGGAGTCCATGAAGATCGAGGAGCCAACGATGAGGATCGAGTTGAAAAATAAGGGCGGAAAGCTTCCACCAGCCCGGGTGGATTTTGATGCACCGTACCACCCGGACGGATGCTACTCGTTGGAGGAGTCGTGGCTAAGTTGTTCCACCCAGCCGGGTAGCCCCACTGCCACCGTCTAGGTGCCCCGTCGAAGGCGTGAAGGAGTCAGGAGACCTCACCCGACCGGGTGACTTGTGGTCGACCAGTCCACCCGGTAGGGTGACTCACAGAAGGGAGCCAGGTACCAGGGCCTTTCACCCGACCGGATGATTTAGTGCCCCTAAATTCCACCCGGCCAGGTATAGTGACACGGGATAGATTTTGTTTGCCTTTTCCTTGAATTTTGGGCCTAAATAATAAATAACATTTTTTTCTCAGTTTATTCCTTAGTTGTTGATTGAAATTATATGCTTGAGAGATTTGTTGTTTTATTTTCCAATTCCTAGTTATAGGTTGCTTGAATCCATCAATTCTTAGTAAAGCATGGATCGAGTATAGGTATGCTTTGAGGATTGTGGTTACCTTGAAAATTTAGCCATGGATGCATGTTAGCATGGTGTAAGTGTTTTAGCTTATTCAATCAATGAAATTTTATTCCTTTTTCCACATTATCCATTGTTGATCTTTCTTGTTTTAGCTTAGATTCAATTATTCTTGTTGGATCTATGATTTGTCTTTGTTTGCTTTGATAAATTGAAAACCACACCAAATCAATCATCTTCAATTTGGGTTTTCCTTGAGAAATGGATCTCTCATTACATGGATCCATATCATTTGGTATCTTGAGCCTAGTACCCACTAGTTTCTGATCTTTCGTGCCTTTGAGTTTTTGTTCTTTTTTTAGCGTTTGTGTGTTTCATTGTTTTTGGACTATATGTGAATGATGAGCAGAGGGATCTATTGTTGTTGGATTGGGCTAAATTTTTGCATGATGAACCTTTGATGTGTTAGCTAATTACCCACAAAATTTCTACCAAAAACATCCCCGTATGCCTATGGATCTGATCAATTAAATACATATACCAAATAGATTATTAGTTGAGTTGTAGTTTTTTTTAAGTTTATAGTAATAAATAAATAAATTAATTTATCAAATTAAATGCAACTATTTATCTAATTTTATTTAATTTATTATGCCAAATTAATTTCTAAATAAATCAATCAAGTTTAATTTTTGGAAATTTATCATAATATATATTAAATATTTTTTGTTGAAATTATTTTATAGACATTTATCAATATTATCATTTGTGCAATAAAAAATATTACTCATTTTTATAAAATAATGATTATATTTGTCCCCAAATAATGGGTGACGATAATATTAAGCACTTCCTAGTTCATACTATTTATTATTTGAGAAGTCCGTCATCATGAACTGACTATTTCGTAGGATTATTGTCCCCACATAATGGGTGGCGATAATATTAGAAACTAGCTTCACAAAATTTGGCAAACCAATCGATGGAGACCATATACAAATGTAGTTCGTAATTATAGCTTAGATATTCTGATTATGGTTTTTCATTAACTATCTTTAGCCTTAAGGCAGAAAAGACTTAATTAATTTCTGTTGGTATTTAATTGACTGGATAATTAAAACTTTTATTATCTTTTAATATCTTATTTAAGGAAGTTATATTAATTGGCTAAAATTTCATTCTTATTCATATCTTCTATAAGATGTATCTAAAATAAATTGAATTATTTATATCTTGTACGGACATGAATAATTAAACTTAAATTAATTCCTTGTTCAAGATTAGGAAGAGAATGGGGACATCTTTTTTAGTACATCAACTATCTCAATTGAGGAAATTTGGTCCGTAACATTTCATAATATCTTTTGAGGTCTATTAACTATAAGTTAATATCAATTCAACTACTTTTTGGCTATTTCCAATATTTTCATGACCAAAGTACCCTTAAGGCCATGAAGGGCAATTCAATTTATTTATTCATCCACTTTTTTCTTTCTTCTAATTTATTTGGGATTAAGTTTAATAGATCTTATACTATTAGTATTAATATATATCATACCTTATTTGAATATTATGATATTACTTTTTAGTGCTAGTTAATACTTTTATATGATTTTATTCTCAATTATTTAGATAAAACTAAGATAAATATTTTATTTTAATGAATCTCATAATTTTATTAAACTGAAAATTTAAGTTAATCATAATACATAATATATACTACATTGAAATAAAAATGTAATAAATTAGAAAAAATATAATTCACGAATAGTCAATGGAATAAATATGAGAACTATGAACAATTTTCATGATGTTGTAAATGGCCTAATGATAATATTATGACACGACATTGTGATATTAAACAATTGATAGCAACTATTGATTTTTTATTTAATTAAAAAATCATAGATTTAAATTAATCATATATTCAACTAAGAATGTCATTGTTTTTTTATTAAATTGATTAATGATAATTTCAACTAATTTTTTTAGACAACAATTTCTACATAAGAGTAGATAAAATAAAACTGAGCTCTTTCAATTATTTAAGATTCTATTTATATTAATAAATTTTAATTTATTTTTAATCATCAATTTTGTATTGCACTTAAAAATAACATATTCTGTGTATAGCTTTAAGATTGAAAAATTAATATTCCATCTAATAAATTGAACTTTTATATACAAATATTGTATAAGTATAATGTTTACATGTATTTATATCTAAGTTATTTCATTATTAATATTAAATATAGTACAATGATTTAAAATATTACAGATAAGCAAAACCAAACGTAAATAATTAATAGTAATAGAGTATTAATATTATTAAGATATTTTTATTTTGAAATTAAAATTAGATGGAACATATTTTTTGGTACATCAACTATCCCAAATTACATACTTTAATAAAATGAGAGGGTAAATAGATTGAATTGCTCTCATTGGCCTTAAGGATACTTTGGTCATGGAAATATTAGAAATAGTAAAAAAGTAGTTGAATTGATATTGACTTATAGTTGATGGACCTTAAAAGATATTATGAAATATTACGGACTAAATTTTCTCATTTGGGATAGTTGATGTACTTAAAAAGATGTTCTCTCAATTATTTAATGTATTCATTCATATCTATCCTTATTAGAATTCCAGATACATAATATTTAGGAAACTATTAAATTATTCTTGTCCATATCATCTAGGAATAAATAAAATATATTTATTTCCATAGATATAGTCAATAATTAAAATATTCCTAAAATCTAGGGAAATCTTTCCATAAATATATTTTGATATTAAATAATAATATTTTAATGATTTCTTTTAATTTCAAGAATTAAAAAATCATAAAAATAATATTTTCATCGTTATCTTGTCGATCGAGGTTCGTACGAATCGACGACGAAAATCCGACGAGTTCATCGTCGGAACCCGACGCGCACAGCGTCTCGGCCAGCGGCGCACACGTCGTGCACCAGTTCTCGGCCAACCGTGGCTCGTCGTGTCGGCACGTCAGGTGGGGAAGAGCCTCAACAACGACAGTAGACTTCATATAGAATAAGGACTTAAAGAACATAGAGCTCAATAGATTCCCACAACAATAGCATGTACAAATAGCATATAGAAAGAGCCTCAACAACGACAGTAGACTTCGTATGCATTACGGCATCAATTGTTTCTTCCCAATTAAGCTACTGCCCAAGGAATTTAAAGGTTAAGATCGTCAGTCGAGAACTCCGAAAAATTTCGGAATAATTAAGGGGAAATGGGGAAGAGACTTAGCTTAGACGACGGAGTCCCGGAGAGCTGACGGAGATGGCGACGGAGGCGCTGCTGGGCAGCGGACCGTCTGGACCCGGTATGGTGCAACGGCGCCGGAGAGAAAGAAAGAAGGAGGGACTGAGGTCTGGGAGCGGTGCTTCGAAAGCCAGAGAATAACGGCGACGGCGAGCGAATTTGGTGACGCCGCTGCTTCACCTCCAAATTAGGACTCCCAAATGTTGAAATGAAGATGAAATGGTGAGATGAAGAAGAGTGAGAGAGACAGAAGGGTAGGCGGAGACGCAAGAAGCCGACGGCGGGCGTAGACTCGCCGGAGGAGGCGAGAGGAGGAACCCACGCCGCTGTTTCTTCTCACTCTACAAATCCCCAATCTGGAACAAGTGGAAGAGTGATTTGGGGAAATGGGAGGTCACGTATGGGAGGAAATATAAATTGGGCCTTCTCATAGATTAATTGGTTTGGGCCAAAAGGTTATAATGTTGGGCTTTAGTAATTAAATAAAGTAGTGGCTGTTTTCAATTAAGGGTTGGGCCCAAGTATTTTTTATTTAAGGAGTGGGCTACGGTTTTGGGCCAGTTAAATAATAAGGAATGGGCTGCCTAAATTAATTAGTTGGGGCCGAGTTTTATTTTGAGAAATTTTTATTTTGAGAAATTGAGCGTGGATGCTTAATCGAAATTCTCGAATAATCTATTTAATTCCCGGAAATGGATAATGATGAAGTTGAGCACGCGAGAGCCGACCGGCGTCGCGGGCGGCCTTAAGAAAACTCCGAAGAAAAGGATTTAAAAAGGGATTTTCCAAGAACCCATATTGTATTAAATAAGTGCCCAAATATTTAATTTAGAGAAAATAGAAATTCTGCGAAGTAGTGAAGCCCGAGGTAGGATTAAGAGAAATCCTGTAAGCCGAGACTAAGATATAGGTGCTATCCAATAGGATTAGGGTCGGGTCGATACGATATATCGTATCTAAAACGTTGTATCGTGTATCGTATCGAAAATATCGATAAGTTTCGATATATCAAACTTTCGATATGGATAATATCAATATCATTACCGTATCGATATTTCGATATATCGTACCGAAATTCGATATATCGTTCAGAACGATATATCAAAGATCGGTACGATATATCGAAACATCGTACCATTTCAAATACCTGTATATTGAAAAATATAATTTCAAAACTGAAAAATGACACAAAAATTAATAAAACATCAACACAGTAAAATGAATATATATTTTTAAAATATATTAATGAATTAAATGAATATATATATATATATATATATATATATATAGGGATGTATTCATTTCCTTTTCCCATATTTTCTCCTATTTCCTTCTTGATCTCAGCCGTTGATTTTCTCCATCCTATGGCCGAAAATAGAGCCTGATTAATTCAATTTTAATCATTACAAAAATCGAAAAGGGCCTAAATGGTATTCACATTTGAGTTGGTTATGGTGTAACACCCGTACCTTAAGTATGAAATTAATTTTATGTAACGAAATAATTGATAAAATTATTCCGTAATATGATGCTTATCGATGAAGGAGTTTTGGAAAAAAAAATGTGGTTTATGTGTTAAATGTGAAAAGGAACGTGCTTAATTGTTTAATTTGTGAACGTTGGGAGACATGTTGGAGGTCTCGTGGAAAGAATGACGACGAACTTGCTATTTTTAGCAAGACGAATGAAGTACGTGGAAAGGAATATATTTTCTATCTATGGATAACGATGCACGTAAATCGAGGAATGGTCGAAGGGATATTATATTTGGGACAACACCAAATATAAATGATGCCGTTAAACGTACTTTAATTTTTGGTTGTGAAGAACGAGATAACAAAATTAAATAAGGACCCGTGAATTTTAATTAATGAAGGAAAATGCGAAAAATATAAAGTATGAATTTATTTTGGACTTTTTCAAAATAAATTAGAGTCCAATTAACTACAAAATAATTTGGATCCTAATCACTCTTTTAATCCATCAAGTAGTAGTATTTTACTAACTTGGGCTTGTAACTTATTTATTTGTTTGAGCCCAATTAAAATGAGTTAGTAGAGCCCAAGTATGGTTTTTAATTTTATTGGACCAAGCCCAAAATTTTCTTTCCTTTTCTTTTTCTTTCTTTCTTCTTCTCCTTTCTTCTTCATGGCCGAAGGCCTTTTCACCTTGGAGGAGACTCTCCACTTCCTAAACCTTCCATCTTCCACCATTACTCCACCATCCCAAGAGTCACCACTATCCTTCCATAACCTCCCCTCTAACTCCCCTCACCTTTCACTTAGCAAAAAAAAAAAGAGAAAGGAAGAAGAGACGAGAGAGTGCCGAGGAGAAGGAGGAAGCTTTGAGCCACCATCTTGTGTATTTTTTTCTCCACCATTTTCAACCATCTTGGAGGTATAATCCATTTCTTTCTCAAAGCATGAGTTTAATATAGCCTTGCATGATGCATATAGCCTTGTTTTTTTTCCATAACCATTTCAAGTAGAAACCAACTAAGAATCAACCAAACGATCGCCGCGTGTAACCGAAACTAAGAAAGAACGTAACTTTATAAACATAACGTGTGTTGCGTGACGTTTCGGAGTGGTTTCGGTGGAGAAAGAACCGCCGCCGGCGATGGGCAGCGGCGGACAACCGTGCTCGACAATCCGGGGCAGGCGACGGTTCTCGGTGAGCGACGGCAGTAGCTCCTCCCGTCCTCGTTGTCGCAGCGTCCTGGCGAAGCAGCAGCGGCGCCGCGGCAGTGGCGCGTCGCCAACCGCAGCAGCTCCGACGGACAGCAACTCCGCGACGGCACAGCAACCCCGGCGACTCCAGCTGCGGCGGCAGGCGGCTCCAGCAACGACGGTGGCGAGCCGGAGGGAGAACGACGGCGACGGCAGTGGTGATAGTCGGATGGCCGAGAGAAAAAGAGAGTCGGGGAGAGAGAAAGGAGGGAGAGAGAGAGAGTATGTGGGAGGAAGAAGATAGAGTAAAAGTGGGCCATGTAATTAGTTTCTTATTTGGGCCTTTTAATAATTAATTGGAACTCTAAATAATTGTTGGGACTTCCTAATTAAGTTTTTGAGGAATAAGGTGGGCTAAGCTTAATCTTTTGGGCCGGAAATTAAAAGTAAATCGGGGGAAATTATTTAGTTAATTCCCGGAGGTTTTTTTTTGAAGGATGAATAATGTTACCCTAAGCATGAAATAATGTGTTTTCAAAGATAAATAATTGCGATAATTAAAGTATGCGCTTAAAATTTGTTAGAAATTATTTCCGACGTTATGGAAAAATACGAGGAGCCAACGAAGGAAAGAACGAGCATAATCGGCCGACCGGTGTCGCACGCGACGCCTTGGGCGGCCGCCGAATAACAAAAAAAAAGCACGGAAACCGAGAAAGAAGATTTAAGGAATTTAATTAGAGTGCATGCATTCTAATTTTTGTCGTTTCCGCGTTTTGATATGAATGTTATGTGTTTTCCGAAAAGGTGGTTCGCACGCGCGTTAACAGTCGGAACGAAGAAGTTTTTACGGAAATCCAAAGGGTTTGAGGTGGGCTTTATTACTTAAATTCTTTTATTCTGAAATGATATGTTTATGGTGAAATAAGGGTGGTTTAAAATAGTATGTCATGCCGTTTTTATGTTTTGAATTGCCCATCTGATTGTCTACTGGGATAATATCCTACTAGACTTTGATAGTTAACGAATTCGGGTCTGACTAGGGAGTGAGTCCCTACTCGGACTAGTGCACTGATAGGGATCGTGAGCCGTCCCCTAGGTCGGCCGGTCCAGTGATCGAGATTGTGGCCACAGTCTCGTTTCACATGATGGTTCAGATATAGTATATGATGGAGGATGATGTTAGTCCACGCGGACACTTTTTAAAGAAATGAACTTTAGTGTTTCTCGGCCTTTAAAGTAAAACCCGGGATTCACTCGATGATGGCTTGGCATATCTTAATGATGAATGTATTTCGGGCATGAGTTCACTGGGTGCATCAAGTACTCAATCCCTGCATATGTTTTCCCTATGTGCAGGTTGAGCGAGGTCGGGAGGCGGAGGATGTTGAGTGATGATCCAAGAACTGTTCCAGTTACTATTATGTCTTCATACATAGTAGTAGCTAAACTCTCACATTGCTTCCGCTACTCAATGTTTTAAGAATTTCTGTTATTCCCGTTAAATTGTTGAACTCTGTTATTCTCCATTATGCAATATCGGGATTGAAACTTTGGTTAAATAAATGGAATTTCATCTTTGATTGTTAAGTTGCATTGTCTTGATTGTTTTTCCCCTTCTTCCCCGCTTCTTAATTCCCCCACTAGTCACGATTTCCCGTGCTTCCTATCCTTAGGAAGTGCGGTCGTGACAGAATGGTATCAGAGCAATTTTTCCTTCCACTCTGGACCGAGAGTCATTTATTCAATCTAGTCTAGACTCGTTTCGCTAGACTAAAAGAGTATTCGCTTAACACTCAACACTCCATCTCACCGCGCTCAACGCGAAAGAAGACAAAAGTTTGAAACGAAGTATATTAGAAGTGATAGAACGAATGGGGCGCAGAAGGGCGCGATTTCCAAAGAATGATGAGGTGACGAGGCAAGGATAACCTTGTGAAACGCGATTGTGATAGATTGAAGGAAAGACGCAGTTGCAAAAGTACCACGTTTATAAAATACGAAACATCTATCCTTAGATGATAATAAAAAAAAAGAAAAAAAAAGAAAAGAATTGTTACGACTTTTCCTTATGGAAATCGACAGGTATATGCACGGTAGTACGTATGACGTTCTTTACGCGTTTTATCTTTCTCTACCTTGCTTTACTCTTTTCTACGACTGGTTGCTAAGGGGACTCACTTTTATGTAGATGACGATCATGATCCACGCACCGTTAAGGGGAAGGTACGTCAAGAATGGATTGCGGGCGGTGGAAATGTATCGCGGGTTCGAGAGGGACGAGAGGACCCCTTTGATATCTTATGTCGCCGATTACTTGACATTATGGCGGGATGCTCATGGCTGTGAAGTGAGGCACTATGAGGGAATCAAGAGATTGATTGATGGACTACCGACACCTTGGAATAGGTGGGCCGACGAAGCTTCACGGTCATACGTCTGGCATAAGCTTCCCGACTACAGCATGCAAGGGGACATGCATGGTTTTGTGAAGGTTCTCTTGGAAGCACTGGTTGATGCTCGTGGTGGACCACCCCCCTATGCTCCTCCTAGGAAGGAGGCGCCCTCATCGAGTCGCAGCCCCTACAGCGGGGGTCGGTACGAGAGTGAGACGCCCCAACCAAACTGCCCTAAGAGAAGAAGGCTTGGGATGCGCACCTCCGCACCTCCCGCGACGGAAGTTCTTATGGTCGATAAGCATATCGACGTCGCTACATATGTGCGGAAGAGTGATGAGAAAGAGGAGGAAGATCCTCTTGAAGATGAGGAAGAACCCCTTGAGGACGAGGAGGATCCCATGGAGGATGAGGAAGACCCCGAAGAAGAGCCCCTTGCGAGAGAGGTTGAGGTTGACAGCGAGGAAGGGGCGAATTACGAGAGAGCTCCAGAGGAGTAGTATTTCTTTTGCTGTTTGTTAGCCTTTGAACGTTTTGTTTTGACGAACGATGTAATAGTTTCTTTTGACGTTGTTTTCTTTCCTTATTTCAAAGACCTTATGGAAACACGCACTTGTTGGTTTAAAGTTAATAAAGTTTCCCGTTGTTTTACCGTTGTGTTCGTTTGGGAAAGTTGGTGTTATAGCCTTTGGAAAAGTTGTGTGGTGTGGTGTGGTGATGGTAAAAATTGGACTTTCGTACTAACGCATATGTTGAACAGAATGCCTCCCCGACGTGCAGCCGTTCACCACGAGAATGAGGCAAGCAACGAGACCCAGAGCAGTGTGGGTCCTGAAGGACAATCACAACCACCTCCACCACCGCCACAGCCGAAACGGAACATCGAGAAGGAGTTTCGAAAGGAACGTCCTCCCGTGTTTGACGGAATGGGAGATCCAACCAAGGCCGAGACCTGGATTCGGGCCATAGAACGCATCTTTAAGTTCTTAAGATGTACCGATCAGGAGCGTCTATCGTGCGTGACTTACCAGCTCACCGGGTCCGCAGAGTTTTGGTGGGAGACTAAGCAGCGGACAATGACTCAAGAGCAATTAGACACCCCTGACGTGGGAAGACTTTAAGGAGGAACTGTATGACAAGTACATTCCAAGGAGCTATCGCAAGGCAAAGGAGGCCGAGTTCTACAACTTGAAACATGGGCGGATGACTGTGACAGAATATGACCGTGCCTTATGTGACATGTCTCGGTATGCACCGGAGCAGGTGAACACAGATGAGAAGATGGCAGAAAAGTTTTGTGCCGGTCTGAGGCACGAAATCAGGATGGCTTTGGCATGCCGTGGAAGACTCTCGTATGCCGAGTCATTGTCCCGTGCACTGGATGTGGAGGAAGCGATGCCACGAGAAAAGACAGTTACACCCACTACTCCGACACCACCGACCCCACAGCAAAATTTTCGGGACAAGAGGAAATGGGACGGGAACCGCGCACCCTTTGACAACAAGAGGTTCCAGAGTACCCCAAACTCTTCCCAGGGAAAAGGAAAGCAAGCTGCTCCATTCCAAAGTGGAGATTTCCGCCAGAGAGCACCTCTTTGTGCCAAATGTCAGAGGAACCACATGGGAGAATGCAGAGGTCAGGACCAACGTGTGCTACAAGTGTGGCGGAGTTGGACACATCGCCAAAGAGTGCCCGAGCAACAACAATACTGGAGGTGGGGGAACGCCGAACGAACCTCGAGGGAATCCTACACCACCCCAGCAGCAGCAGCAGCGTCGCCAACCATACCCGACTCAAGCTAGGGCCTATGCCTTGGGACGCAATCAAGCAAAAGCCCCACAGGGAGAGCCAAAACAAGATAATCTGGCAGGTATGGGAACATTACTTGACATGCCTGTTGCTGTTCTGTTTGATACGGGTGTGTCCGCACTCCTTTATATCGCACTCCTGCGTGACTGCTTTAAGACTGCCTGTTGTTGAACTTGAACATAAGATGAATGTGAACTCACCGGTAGGAGGCCTTGTAGAAATTTCACAATCTTGCTCGAACATAGAACTCACGGTGGGAGAACTTAGCTTAACGGCTCACAATTTGCATGTTATGCCAATGGATAACATCGACATTATTCTGGGGATGGACTGGCTAGCTGAAAACTATGCCACTATCCGATGCCAAGAGAGGCAAATTTCGTTACAAACCCCGGGGAAGGAGCCCTCTACCTTCCACGGAATTTCGATGAATCAGCGAACTTGTGTGATATCGGCACTTCAAGCAACTACGATGATTAGAAAGGGGCATCCTGCCTATCTCGTTTATCTACAGGGACATGACAAGAAAGAGAGGAAAGTTGAAGATGTGGCAGTGGTACATGAGTTTCCCGATGTATTTCCCGATGCTTTGCCAGGCCGCACCAGTGTCGAAAGCACCCTATAGGATGGCGCCGAAGGAGTTGGAAGAACTCAAATCCAGCTACAAGAATTACTGGACTTGGGTTTTATCCGACCGAGTGTGTCGCCGTGGGGAGCACCGGTGCTGTTTGTGAAGAAGAAAGACAGGACACTGAGAATGTGCATAGACTATCGGGAATTGAACAAGTTGACTCTCAAGAACAAGTATCCTCTGCCGAGAATAGATGACCTGTTCGATCAACTCAGGGGAGCAGGAGTATTCTCGAAAAATGGATTTAAGGTCGGGATATCACCAGTTGAGGGTACGAAGGGAGGACATACCCAAGACGGCATTCCGAACGAGGTATGGGCATTATGAGTTGTAGTAATGCCATTTGGACTGACAAATGCACCTACAGTATTTATGGACTTAATGAATCGAGTATTTCATCCATACTTGGACAAGTTCGTTCTGGTATTCATAGATGATGTGCTGGTTTACTCGAAGGATGAAAAAGAACATGAGGAGCAACCTAAGGATCATGTTGGAAACACTCAGAACGGAAAAAGTTGTACGCCAAGTTCAGTAAGTGTGAATTCTGGCTAAAGGAAGTGAATTTTTTGGGGCATATTGTGACAGCCGAAGGGATTCGAGTTGACCCCGCGAAGGTGGAGGCCGTATAACAGTGGAAGGCGCCAAAGACCCTAAACGAGATCCGAAGTTTCCTTGGACTGGCAGGATACTACTGAAGATTTATTGAAGGATTTCGAAAATCGCCAGGCCAATGACTCAACAACTGAAGAAGGGGACCAAGGTTAATTGACACCGGAATGTGAAGCTAGTTTCCAGTTGTTGAAAGAGAAATTGACCACCGCACCTGTTCTAGCCGTGCCGGAACTGGGAGTAGACTATGTGGTTTACACCGATGCGTCGGAGGTTGGACTGGGGTGTGTTTTGATGCAGAATTGTAAGGTGATTGCCTATGCTTCGCGGCAGTTGAGGCCACACGAGTTGAACTACCCCTACTCATGACTTAGAACTAGCGGCTGTTGTGCACGCATTGAAGATTTGGAGGCACCATCTCTAAGGAGTTCGGTGTGAGATTTTTTACCGACCACAAGAGTCTGAAATACTTCTTTGAACATAAGACTTGAATATGAGGCAACGCAGATGGCTCGAACTAGTCAAGGATTATGACTGTGGCATTAACTGTCATCCGGGCAAAGCAAATGTAGTGGCAGATGCTTTCGAGCTGGAAAGGCCCAACCGCAGTATGGCTACTTTTCTCACTCAGGAAGCGGAATTGATTCGCGATTTCAGCAAGATGCGATTGGAGGTGGTGAGAGCTCCGGAGACCGTGAAGGGAAAGATTGCCACCTTGGTAATTGCATCCGATCTACGGACAAGGATAATAGAAGGGCAACGTAATGATGAAAATTTGGAGAAAGTTCGACTGAGGTGAGAAAGGGCGAACAAGAGAAGTTTCGAGAGGAGGCTGATAATGCTCTCACCTACGAGGGGAGACTATGTGTGCCAGGCGACGAAGGACTTCGAAATGAAATTCTGACCGAGGCACACGAGACTCCATACACCGCTCATCCTGGAAGTACGAAGATGTTCCAGGACTTGAAGGGATCATTCTGGTGGGATGGAATGAAGAGGGACATAGCTTCGTTTGTGGAAAGATGTTTGGCGTGTCAACAAGTAAAAGCTTTACATCAACGACCCTATGGAAAGTTGCAACCGCTGGAGATACCAGAATGGAAATGGGAACATATCGCCATGGACTTTGTGACGAGATTACCAAAGACCCGACAAGGGAATACGGCCATTTGGGTAATCATAGATCGCCTCACCAAGAGTGCACATTTTATACCCATCCCTATAACGCATGGATCCGACAAGCTAGCTCGGATTTATGTGAAAGAAATCATTCGGCTACATGGGGTGCCAGTAACAATCACGTCAGACAGAGATACAAGGTTTACTTCAAGGTTTTGGATGAGTCTGCAACGAGAGCTTGGTACACGACTGAATTTTAGTACTGCTTTCCATCCACAAACCGATGGACAGTCCGAGAGAACGATTCAAACTCTCGAGGACATGTTGAGGGCCGTGGTTCTTGACAGAGGAGAAAATTGGAAAGTTGTACTACCTCTGATCGAGTTTGCCTACAACAACAGTTTCCAGGCGACAATAAATATGGCCCCATATGAAGCATTGTATGGGAGGAAGTGTAGATCACCACTCTACTGGGATGAGGTTGGTGAAAGAAGAGTACTCGGGCCAGATTCGGTCGAGGAGATGATTGAGATTGTGCGACAAATCCGACAAAGGATAAAAGAAGCTCAAGACCGACAGAAGTCGTATGCTGATGTCCGGCGTACAGGTTTACAGTTCAATGCGGGAAATAAGGTGTTCTTGAAAGTATCTCCGTCGAAGGGGATAACGAGGTTTGGTGTAAAGGGGAAGTTGAAGCCACGATACGTAGGGCCTTATGAAATCCTTGAGAAGGCGGGACCCGTAGCGTATAGGTTGGCACTACCACCAAGTTTTGGGACTGTGCATAACATTTTCCATGTGTCGCAATTACGAAAGTATATGTTCGATCCCAAACACGTGGTGCATCAAGAGGAAATGATTTTGAATCCCGACTTGAGTTATGAGGAAAAGCCCGAAGCTATTATGGACAGGAAAGTGCAGGAGTTGAGGAATAAGTCAATCGTTTCCGTGAAAGTACTTTGGAAACACCATGGCCACGAGGAGGCTACTTGGGAACTCGAGGATAAAATGAAAGAGAAATACCCGAAGCTTTTCGTTAGGAACGAGTAAATTTCGGAACGAAATTTCTGTTAAGGTGGGTAGAATGTAACACCCGTACCTTAAGTATGGAATTAATTTTATGTAACGAAATAATTGATAAAATTACTTCGTATATGATGCTTATCGATGAAGGAGTTTTGGAAAAAAATATGTGGTTTATGTGTTAAATGTGAAAAGGAACGTGCTTAATTGTTTAATTTGTGAACGTTGGGAGACATGTTGGAGGTCTCGTGGAAAGAATGACGACGAAATTGCTATTTTAGCAAGACAAATGAAGTACGTGGAAAGGAATATATTTTCTAGATGCAGATATAAAGATAGGATCATGAAGGAGAGGGAGATGCAGAGGTACATCGAGAACGTGAGCGTGAGGTTTCGAGAGCGAAGCTGCTTGGAAAGCGGAACTCTCACGCCGTGAGGTACCTGATTCAATCGTCTTGATTGTGAAATGGGGATGGCTAGTTGTGGTTTTCTTTGCGCGCTTGAGGTCTGAGGATAATCGTGGGGCGGAGTTCCAGATGTCGTGGGGTCGGGGGCTGTTGGAGGAGTCTTCCGGCGGTTCTCCGGG
>NW_024599658.1:0-22875 GCF_004379255.2 Salvia splendens
TGGAGGTACTCGTAAAAAAGGTCTGCCGTGGTGCCGTATGCCAACTGACGAATAGCAGTCGTGCACTTTTGCAATGGTGTAAGGCCGGGTTGCCGATGCCGTCCTCCGAAACGTGAAGTATTCATCACGTGAAGACAATGTCCGAACAATGCTGAGAAAAAGGTACCGCGACATTCTAACCGGCGGAGGAAACAGTCGGGCCCCATCGTGGTTGATCGGCAAAATAGTCTTCAACCAGACGTCTGTGAGCTTCCGGGTGGTCGCGTCGGACATACGTTCTATGTCGAATAGGCTTATGGACTTGCTCAGCCGCCGCTGCCGCCGCCTCCTCCTCGCGCTACATTGCCGCATAGCATGCCGCCATGGCCTCTTCAACGGCTGCATCTAATGCTTCTGACGTCGAACTACCGGACTCAGACGAAGTAGAACTATTGGTGTCGCCGCCGAGATTCATTTTGGTTGGATGTTGAGAGAGAATATGTTAAGAGATAGTCGATATGTTCGTATGTACAAATGCATGAGAAACGAGATTTAAATAGAAAATAAAAAACGCGTGTCATCGTCCGCGACCATCGTCCGCGTAGCCCACAGTGGGGCGGACGATGGCGCGGCCGATGGCCTATCGTCCGCGCTATACTTCGCGCCCTTAGTATAGGGCGCGACTATCGTCTGCGGCCTATGTCACGCACCCGCAATGGGGCGGACGATGCGAGCCATCGGGCGTGCCATCGTCCGCCCCATTGCGGATGGCTTAAGAGCTCTTATCTTCATGCAATATAGCTACCAAACGCCACTAAAGCCATAAAAGATAAAAAAAATACGCGACTCAATGCTAAAATGTGATTAATTGTACAAATAATTTATTGTATTTTTGTTTAAGTGTTATTTTTTTTACAATCGGACTTTTGTTTAACAAGAATTATTATTTTCACTACAGCTTGAAATATCCGCATATCTAGTTATTTAAGAGGTTTTAACGTACGCTACAATGTCAGCTACATGCGTATATTTGGATTGCAAAACATCTTAATATTATTGTTCATTCAATTTTCCACCTAAAATTTCTTACTTTTGGCAGTTAGATCGTCGTCACCTATAATTAAAACAACTACAGCACAACTTATACTACAATAAATTAAGAAGATTACTTTATTACTTGATTTTCTTTTTGATGACAGTGGAATATGAATTTATAACCACAAACATCAATTTTTTTTAAAAATTAAATGGGCCCTTTTTGGGCCTATGCAACAGCTGAATTGCGATGCATATGATGCCCCTAAAAATAAAAAAATAAAAAATAAAAAAATCCTTTTTTTACTTTAATATTATTGCTTGAAAAACCCTAAAATAAGTAAAACTTCTCAACTGAAATCTCTACTGTATTCGCACTGTGATTCATCTGATTTTGATCCAGCAATTTCTAAACCAGTAATTAAGGTTTAGGATATTGCCAGAAATGCCTCCGGAAGCAGCTAAATCAAAGGAAGCCCCAGCTGAGAGGCCGATTCTTGGACGTTTTTCTTCTCACCTGAAGATTGGAATCGTATGTTTTCCAATTTAAACCTGGTTTAAGTTGTTGGTTAATTTTTCAATGACGAAGCTTTTAGTCGTATTAAGATTGGAGTGATAGCTCAATACTTATCATGCAGTTTATGCTAATTGAATTGTTTGCTCATGCGAACCTTTTTTACGGAAGGATTTCTTGCTGAACTTTTTCGGTACGGCTAGCTTCGCATTACCGGGAAAAACCTTAAATTTTAGTACTAATGATTGGTGAATGGGTGCTGAATATGTGATAAAGAAATAAGTTGTTTAGCTCGATTCATATCTAGTGTAGAAACATTTGTGGTATGTGCATAAGTTAGTTTTTTCGCTTTGAAAGTGTAATGCATTTTGAGATTTATCGACTGCAATGTCTTTTCAGGTTGGGTTGCCAAATGTAGGGAAATCGACCCTATTCAATACCCTGACTAAGCTGTCTATACCGGCTGAAAACTTTCCTTTCTGTACCATTGAGCCCAATGAGGCTCGAGTGAATATTCCTGATGAGAGATTTGACTGGCTATGCCAACTCTTCAAGCCGAAGAGCGAGGTTCTATCAGCATTATGGTTTTCTGTTACTGTTTAGCTGGGATTATGCAGCTCCATGATTCATTAATGTTAGCTTTAATCTATGTGATGCAGGTATCAGCTTTCCTAGAAATTCATGTTATCGCTGGACTTGTTCGTGGTGCTCATGAAGGACAAGGACTGGGGAACAACTTCTTATCGCATATCCGTGCTGTTGATGGAATTTTTCATGTATTACGTAAGCCGATATCTTTGGATCTTTCCTTTGTCAAATAGCTTTTGAATGTGATGCGAGACTGATAGTATTCGTTTTACACTTTGAGAAGAATGTGTAGTTTATATCAGTATATTTTACATGTCCTATGGTGCCTTCTTTTCTTATAGATTTTCCCTTCACATGCAAGGGTATGGAGGTGATTCTTAATTTTGGTATTTTTATGTTAATTTTTTTTTATATGAGGAGCTTGAGCTCTCCATTAATATTTAGTTAGTTTTAAGTCTCTGTATTTATGATTCCCATTGGTCTAATCATGGCACTTAAAGCATCTTACTTGTATCATGAAAAAGGAAAGTCTCCTTTTCTTCCAATAACTTTTTACTGGTATTATTTGAATGTACTGTCTACTGGTATTATTTGAATGTACTTTCTTAATGGAGCATTGTGCTTTAGGTGCATTCGAGGATCCTGATATTATCCATGTTGATGACTTAGTGGATCCTGTAAGGGATCTAGAGACAATATCTGCCGAATCACGTCTGAAGGTAGGCTTGGTTTATTTCTTTGTCTTTTGGCCAAGAGACCTAGACAGCTATTATCCACTCCTTATTGGCTAGTGAATTATGTTGAAGCTTGATCTTGTAGTTGCTTTAGGGTCTTTAGACTCTTTAGAAGTTGTCATTTATTTCTTAATGAGTTTTACTGGTTTTGAAAATGAAGTTTTGTGTGATGCTAGGATATTGAATTCATGGAGAGGCGAATTGATGATCTTGAGAAGAGCATGAAGAGGAGCAATGACAAGCAGCTGAAAATTGAGCATGAGTTGTGCCTGCGGGTTTGTACTAATAATTGTAAATAAAAGTGAATAGTCACACAACAATGATGGTTTGCTAGCTAAAAGTGAAAACAAAAACTATTCTTCATGGCGTTCACACACAGCTAACCAAAATAGTGATTGTATTTATAACCATTTAAGAGCAAAGTGATTATCCTTTATGCCCAGCTAACCGAAATAGTGATTGAGCAATATAATCATTATTGTATGACTATTGGTTCAATTTAGTAGTATCACCATCAGTAAGGGTGTTGTACTAAATCTTGAATTTTTGGATCCACAAGATCAAGGCAAGTTTGGATGAGGGAAGGATGTCTGCCTGGTGGACTGGAAAGCTGTTGAAGTTGAGATACTGAATACTTTTCAGTTGCTCACTGCAAAGCCTGTTGTTTACTTGGTGAGTAAATAATACTACTCCCTTCGTCCCTGAAAATTTGTCACTTATTTCCATTTTAGTCCGTCCCTAAAAATATGTCACCTTTCACTTTTACCATTTTTGGTAGTTGACCCCACATTCCACTAACTCATTCTTACTCACATTTTAATATAAAACTAATATATAAAAGTAGGACCCACATGGCTCTAACTTTTCAACCCAATTTCTATTACATTTATTAAAACCCGTGCTTATTAGGGACGGAGGGAGTAATATATATCGTAGAAGGTGTTTGCGTTTTTTAATTTTAGTTACCATTATCTCTCATGTCGAATGCATAATTAATTTCAGTTTATTTGTTTGAGTGCCATATTATTTCCCCCGAGACTGTTCGATTGGTTACTTGATTACTTTTGCTTGCAGTTACTGAGTAAGCTACCAACAATTTTCATGCTTGTAATTGTTAGTACTTTCTTCAATAGGTGAACATGAGTGAAAAAGAATATCAAAGGAAAAAGAAAAAGTTTCTCCCAAAGATTCATGCTTGGTATGTTTCATCCACGAACAATTCCCTAATCCTTTGTTGGCTTCGATATAGACGGACAAATACATTTCTTTTCTCTGCTTACATATGCTCTTCCCCTGTCGCACTTTGCTCTTTTTCTGCACGTTACTCTTTTTCTGTTGTTTGATGAGTTCCATATTATCATGTATGGTGCAAGAGCATGGTGGTGAAACCATGATCCCTTTCAGTTGTGCTCTTGAGAGGAATCTTGCTGATATATCCCCTGATGAAGCTGCTAAATATTGTGAGGAGAACAAGGTTCAAAGGTAGAACAATGATTTTTCGTCTCAAATATATTGGAGAATTCAACCCCATTAAAATTCAGATCCCTCTAACCCCAAATTTTTTTCTTATGTCATAAATAATTTCCTTAAGGGATGGATCATTTCCTTCGTTATTAGTTATCAACTAATAACTATCCATAATTTAAGATGACCATCTTTATATGGACGATTCTTTTGAATGCAAATAACCGTCATTGCATTTATGGCCATCTGTGCATGTTAAGGGATGTAATATGCGCTGACAGTTGCCACCGAATGTGGCAGTAGTAATGATTTAGCATTCAACTGTTAGAATACCTAAGAAATTCTTTGTTCAGGGAGTGATGTTTAAGTTTGAATAATCCATAATTAACTGCCTGACTGGATACTGGATGTTGTTTTTAGTATTTAATTGGGTTGTATGGTGAAGCTTGATAAGGCTGAATTTGAAATTGTTTTCTTATGTTACAGTGCTCTTCCAAAGATCATAAAGACTGGATTCGCAGCCATTAATCTTATTTACTTTTTCACTGCCGGACCAGATGAGGTATTTTATTTTTTTTAAAATTGTCAACGTACTTTATTTTCCGCCTCCATAAAGTTACTAGAAAGTAACATTGTTCTTATAAAGGCTGTTTTTCTATTAGCTTTATTTAGTGTATGTTGTGACTTTGGAGTTAATTACAAAAGCATATCCTTCTCTCAAATTTTGAAGTAAAGTAAAAAATACTCTAGTTAACCTATCATAATTACTCCAATAGAAGTTGAAGTTTGTGCTAGCTAGCCATATTTGCCTCCGTGATGCACTTAGAAGCTCTTCAGATTATGTATTCCGTTTATCGTTCTTTAGCTCTGACAATATTTACAATGTGTCCAACTGCTCTCTTGCAGGTAAAGTGCTGGAAAATTCGTCATCAGACTAAAGCTCCTCAAGCTGCAGGAGCAATTCATACTGATTTTGAACGAGGTTTCATATGTGCTGAGGTAGTTTTCCCTCTTTTTTTACTTTTTGTTTGGCTCTATTGTTGGTGATAGTTATCAGATACTTACTATTAAGGAGTGTCTGTAATGTTCATGAAAGAAAATATTGCTGAATCCTGTCTTGTGTTTTAGGTTATGAAATTTGAAGATCTTAAGGAACTTGGAAGTGAATCGGCAGTAAAGGTAGAATAATTAATTATGTGGTCTATGGTCACTCCTTTTGGTGCCATTATTCTAGAAATTTATGCTACTTATCTCTTGTGCAGGCTTCTGGGAAGTACAGGCAGGCAGGAAAGACGTATGTTGTCCAGGACGGGGACATTATTTTTTTCAAGTTCAATGTCTCCGGTGGTGGGAAGAAGTGAGGTTTTCCATCCCTTTTTTCATTACCAATTCTAGAGTTTGAAAAATGAGTACTACTATAATTGTCAAGTTATAATCTGCTTTGGGTGGTTCATGAGCATTGTACAAATTTCGTGATCTTGATTAGAAGTTCGGAATATCACTCTGTTGTACTAGTTTTGCTTCTCGATCCCCAATTGACATCTTTTGTGATTGCCTATATATTTCCTGTCATAAATGGTTGGATAATTGAAATCCGATGTGTAATACTAGCAACTTTCGAGGTTGGTGTCAATCTTTAGAGTCTGGTTTGTGGGCTATTGCAATTTACACATTGTAGCGTTGAGAATTAGTAGTCAAACACAAACATCAAATTGCTCCTTACTACTAAGTTGTTTCGAATGAGTAGCCGAGCAAATGAAGACATCATTGGAGCACACCATCATGCTGCTGTGGTTCAGCTCAGTAGAAAAATTAGGGGTGTGTCGATACGAGGTATCGTATCGAAAACGTTGTATCGTATATCGTATCGAAAATATCGATATGAAGAATTTCATATCAATATCGTATCGAAAGTTTCGATATATCGAATTTCGATATATTGAACTTTCGATATGGATAATATCAATATCGTTATCGTATTGATATTTCGATATATCGAAAATTATAATTTCAAATATGTTTTGATATATGCGATATATTCGAATATTCGATATAAAATAATATATCGAAAATATTGATATATATCGTATATTCGATATAAAACGATATATCGCGATATAAGGAAATTCATATTGTTATCGTATCGAAAACTTACGATACGGTATCGTTTCGTATCGAAAATTACGATATATCGAAAATCCGATAATTTTTCGATATTTTTCAATACGATACGAGCGATATATCATTTTTTTTATGTTTTTCCTCAGCCATAAGAAAAATAACATGATGTTAAGATGCAACATTGATCAAATCCATTTGTTCTAACAGTTAATGCACCTAACTTCCTATCTCTAATTGAATTGGCTAACTATCGAAGTTTGTGGTCGACTTCACTTCTCCACTCGCTTTCTTTTTAGCATAAACCAATATCAAGATTATGTTTTTTTTGCTTTACATGAATCTCATCTTATCCTAATCCTATCTGCTGTTGTCTTAGATCATGTCCAATATTCAAGTTTGTTTGGTTTTTCTTTCCATTCGTTCTTAAATCATTCATTTTTTCAGTCTAGTTTTGTAATTGTGTACTAAGATTTATTATACCCATAAGGTCATACGTGTCACATACACACGTCCAAATAAGTAACAGTAATAATTGTAATTTATGTTCCCAATTTTGTATACTAGTATCTTTTTGTTAAGTAAATTAAATCACAAGAGGTGATTCTTTAATTGTCAATTTTTAATTATTAGAAAGTCTAATTCCCGAGTTATGACTCAATTACTCAACCACTTCATTGACTCTGACTCAATCGCTTTAAAAAAAGATAACCAAAATCGGTGTTCACCAAGTCAGTATATTTTTGCAATTTAAAATCCCACACTATCATTACGAAAAATAATCAAATTCATCTTCGAATTTTTGCAATTATGATAAATAAAAGGGATATTCGCATCTAATATCATGCAAACTTTCAAAAAGTTAGAGTTTTTTCCACAAACTTTAAAATTGACAAATAATATCATGAACTTTACCCCGAGTTTATTTTTTCACACGAATGAAAAAATTCATGTTATTTTAATAGATTGAAGAACAATTTTGGAGGGTGTGCTTCAAGAAAAACTATCTTCAAAGATTGAAAAACTTGAAACTCTCAAAATTGTTGTCAAGAAATTACGAAAAAAATCCATATCATAATATTATTTTTGGGAATTTTTTCATTCGTGAGAAAAAACAAACTTGGGGTAAAGTTTGAAATATTATTTGCCAATTTTAAAGTTCGTGGGAAAAACCAAACTTTTTTAAAGTTTCATGAAATTAGATGCCAATATCCCTAAATAAAAATAGTTAACATTCATTTTTCTTGAGCAGTAATATATCATTATAAACAAGGAGGCCAAAATAACATGGCACCATATTCTGAATGGTTAAGCAGTGAGTTTCATGACACAGTCAAACACTCTTAATGAAAACCTAATTACATCCATCCATCCATCCATGGCTTCTCTCAGTGAACCATGCCAGACGAAGAAAAAAAAGAAGAAAATAAGCATAGACTAACAACCAAGATTCTCTTGTTTTCACTCTAACATACGAGTATCAGCTTCAACAACGAGTTTGCAAGATTCATCATCAACACTTTCTACTGCCTCAACTTCTGCAGCAGATTTATCTTCTACAATAGAATCATTCACATTACTCGTATCAGTCATCTTAATCCTTTCATCTCCACTTTGTGAACTCTCTTCCTCTCTAGTTTGTTGTACAGTTTCAAATACACCACCAACGTCACCTTCGACACCTTCCCCAACCTCAGGCTCAGACCTATCTTGTTCATCATTCTCCCCCGTTGAGTGCGTATTGCTCTCTCCCTCATTTCCAGACTCATTCTCAACAACCTCCTCATCTACTCGGCCTCCTAGCCTTTCTAGCAACAGCAACCTCCTCCTCATATCCCCCAACTCCCCCTCCATCAAGAACAACCTCTCCTTGAGATTCAAGTTCTCTTCCTCCAGTTGTGCAATGTGAGTATCCTGATCATCAACCCGATTTTCCAACATATTGTGATACTCCATCCCACCAGCATTGCCACTATTCGGATTGTAGATCATCTCAAACCTACTCAAATCATGATCCAATCTCCTCTCAACCTCGACATGCTCCTCCACATCGCTCTCACTTGAGTCCCCCTCATCTTCCTCCCCATCTTCATGCCCGAGCGATCTCAGCCTGATCAACCCCTTCATCGAGCCATAACCATCCACCCCCCACTCTTCCTTAGCCATGTTCCCCAAAACCTCAGTGGAAGGGGACAAGATTGGGGTCGGCAACACAGAGGGGGTCACCGGAAATGGAGAAACCACCGGAGCTATCCCCCCACTTTTCTTCGCTCTAATCAGAAAGGAAGTGGTATTCCTAGGTGCATATGGGGCAGACCTCTCACCATTACCACCTACATTCATATTTATATTCATGTTCTTGTTAAACTTCTTTTTAGGGAAAGTTTTTCTTGCCCTCAATCGATTCTGATGCTGCAGCTCATTCAATGTTGGAGGGTTGTAGTTCCTAAAATTCAAATTCGCACCACCGCCACTAATACCAGCGGAGCCAACTACTTGCTGCTGACGCTGCTCCATCCTCGGTTTGTTTACCCTTTTGCCCTTCCAATTGTTCCTGGGACCTAACGAATTATTGAAGGCCACACGCGCAGGTTTCATGGCGTCGGAGCTCAAATTAGGGTTTAGAAACTGCTGCTGCGGTCCCCACATTCCGTAGCTCCGATTCATCGGAGCCATCAGAGGCTGAAAATTAACAGAATAAGCTCGTTTTGAAACTACTGGAAAAAATGCCAAGGGTTTATTCTGGTTGAATTTGTTTACCTGCGGATTCATTTGACTTGAATTCATCAGACTCGGATTCATATTCATCAGCTGCTGCTGGTTCATCATTGATCCTTGGTCGTTCATTTCAGTCGAGATCGATTCAACTTTTCTCACAAAATTACTGGTAAAATTGAGAAGAGATAATGAAAAATCTAATCAGAATCTACAATCTCGATCGAATTAATAGATCTGTTACAGAAGTCGTGCAATCCCCACAAAAAAAGAGCTAAGAAGAAAAAAATGGAAAATTGGAAACCCTAGAACAGAGGAATAACAACAGCTTGAAGATTTTTCAGAGATTTTTGTGTCTGTGCGAATTGAGATTCAATAACAAATTTCGTAGACACGATTGTTCGATTAAACGTATTCCACACACATCAATCTCGAACGATTATCTGTTATCTCCCTATAAATTTCAACCCTCACGTTTTTTAATTTTGGGAATTTTGTGCACAAAACTAAATGCCTGCAGGTATATATATAGAGGTTTGGGAATTCAACCAACGGCTAAAGATCTATCTGGTTGAATTTATCCAACGGCTTTAATTTAGCTGGAGGATAATGTGTCGGTTTAGTATCCCTAGGATGTCAGTGTAGCCCGCAACTCGTGGGCTAACCCGAATAGCCCGCCAAATTTATAGGGTTAGAGCTGAATATTTCCAGCCCGATAAAATCAAAATCCGATGGGATGACCTGAAAACCCGATAAAATTTCTATTATTCTATTTTTTTACTCATAATTCGACACTTCTGAAAAAATATTTAAATTTCTAAAACATGCATTAAAAAATTTCAAATATTATTATTTGATCATGTTTATGATTGAGTTTAAGCATATATCTCAAATTTAGCATAATTAATTATTTTACATTTTATGAATATAACTAATTTTCATCATTATTTATTGAATTGATCGCATGATAATCTTATCGGTAGCAACTCGATTAATCCGATGGGCTAGCCCGAAACCCGAGCTTTTAAGGGTTAGGGTTAAACATTTTTAATCCGAAAGAAATCACAACCCGATTAGCCTGCACCCGATTGACCCGCAACCCGAGTAGGGTTGGCCCGAAACCCGACGGGCCGACCCGATTGACATCCCTACCATCTCAAATTCAAAATTAATTAATCAATTAAATAAATTTTTTGTTTTAGAAAAATAAGTACGTACTATAATATTCAAACATGCGTAATCATTCTACTATTTCAATCAACGGAGTAACAAATAAGCACGTATTACGTATACTAGTGAATAAGCTTTATAAGGTCTTCCCAAATATTGAACCAAAGATTATGCAACAGTATAATATATGCAAGAAAATAAAATTCATCACAATTAATTCTTTAGATATCCTAAACAATGTTATGAAGGCAAAGCCACATCTTTTATTCAAATCCAATTCCGCAAACATTATACTTTTACCAAAAGGAAATTCATAAGGGCCTACATACGTTGATGATGAATAACCCCTTTGTTTAGGTTTAAATAATCCTATTTTATATTTTCATATGTATGTGGGCATTAAGATATAAGGCACACAAGCAAGAAAATGTCACCTAATACTGTTGGAATCAAATTAATGATTCACATAAGTCACACATGTCGAATACGATTGATAAATATAAAGCGGAAGCGTAAATGGATTCAGATTCATGATGTTGTTGATGATTCTGAAGTATGGAAATTAGTCTTCCAAGTGACAACGCTCTCTCACAGATTCTCTGTAATATGTGAAGTCTTGATATTATACGTCTGATCAATAGGAATGAGAATCTATTAATCTATTTATAGGTTGCACTTGGGGACCATAACCATGTATTTAGAGAATAATTCCCTAACTTTATTATAACTTTAATTTCACTCATAACAAAATTAAAGTTATCCAAAGTAGTACCGCACAATAGTCCTCATACTTTCTAGATAATCGTTTGACCCTATAAATTATACTCCCTCCGTCCGCCATTAGGAGTCCCATTTATGGGCGGCACGGGTTTTAAGAAATGGTAAGAAAAGTGGGTGGAAAAAAGTTAGTGGAATAGGGGTCCCACTTGAATATATTAGTTTTAAATGAAATGTGAGTGAAATGAGTTAGTGAAAGGTGGGGACTCTATTACCATTTATGGTAAAAGTGAACCGGGACTCCTATTCGCGGACGGACTAAAATAGAAAAACGGGACTCCTATTCACGGACAGAGGGAGTATAACCTTAGTAGATCACGTAATCGAGTCAATCCATAAATAGCCATAAATATTATACAATCTTTAGACTATTATGTTGGACCATATTAAAATGTTCCAACAATCTCCCACTTGGGCGAACATAAAAGTCACCAAATGATTGTACATTACTAAAGTTGCGTGCTTACTATTTATATTAATCATCTTTACCGATCCGGTCTACTAAACATGTTAATATAGAACCAAAGAAGTTTAAGTCGCCACACCTATACATGACTAAACTCATCAGTGATCACAAATATTAGCACATCTAGCAACACAAATGATAGTGTTCGATTTCGACTTAGCTTGTGTGGTACGCAGATCAAACAGGTCTAGAGGATTCACTTGACCGCTAAGCCTAGGAACTTTGTAACTATCTGACTGTGTCGTTGGGAGACTCTCAATCGCTATCAAAACCTTAACCCATTTACTATTGGGTAGTATAGGGAGTAAGGATCGATCCCACAGAGACAGACGTGGTAAGCAAGTGTTCAGAGGACTTGGAAGGTTTCGGCTGCTGCCACATAACTCATGGGTTAAGACTTGTTTAACTACTAGACTTGGGAAAAATTAAAGGTGACTATTCTAAGGAGTATTA
The DNA here is from genome assembly GCF_004379255.2 of Salvia splendens. NCBI lineage: Eukaryota > Viridiplantae > Streptophyta > Magnoliopsida > Lamiales > Lamiaceae > Salvia > Salvia splendens. Next base: position 12,014 of record NW_024599658.1, read on the forward strand.
TTTATATTATTTATTCTCACATTGTTGATAGTTCCGTTATTGAAAAGTTGGAAGCGCCTTATCATTAGTGAAAATACCTTGTTCTTCTATTTAATATTGCAAGATTAAAATATGATTTCGTTGTCTAACTATACCTCTTTTATTCCTCAGGTTGTTAGACAATCAACCTCACAAGAAATAGATCGATTATATATTACAACGGGAAATTTAAAATCTAATGAACTACAACAGACTATTATAGATTTACACAAGATCTTCACAAATATAGTCAAGTAAACCGTAAAACAATCAAGCCATGCATGCAACATTATATTTCAAGGTATTCACTTTATTGTATGAGTAAGAAGAATTGGTTCCTGAGAAAATTTGCATCTTATAATTTGTAACAATGATGATTGTATTTGTGAATCTATGGTTAATGTTGTATACAGAAGTTTATGGTAAATTGTACTCCGTGTATTGTGATAACACATTTATTTTTACTAAATAAATTCAACCATGACTTGCAAATTGCATTCCCCTATCATTGGTTCAACCGATATGTCGACAATTTTTCTCTTTCGCCCTAAATGTTGAATCCTAGTATTAGTTTATTGTTATTATAAGTGTGAAATAGTTTTATAAAAGTCAATTTGAATGGTGGTAATAATTAAAAACATGCACAAAATGTCATAAGTTGATTGTGTTCAAATCGATGTGTATTACTAAACTCTAATAGTAATACTCCATATTAGTATAAAATTATTTGACATCTCAATTTCACAATTGAGAGTTGAGACTCGATTGCAAATATTTAGGATTTTATAAGCATGAATTAATTAACTATTTCCCATATAATATATGAATAGTATTCCATGCCTAATCTTTCGATTCATACAACCATTTTAATATTTTGATTATGACAAGTTTGGGCGTTTGAAGAAATCAATTAAACATTACAAACAGAAAAAGGGGGTAAAAGCACAAATAATACACTAGAGACCATAATCTAAAACTTGGATTGTATTAAATCAATGGTATTAGTATCTGTTTGGAAGGACTTTGCAAGAAGATCATTGGCAATGTCCGGCTTGGACCCGAAAACAGCATTTGCAATGGTAATAACGCCCGGATTTTGACTGCTTAGGGCAACAATGGCTACGGCATTAACATTTCCGGTGTTCCTCTGGTAATGCACCAGATTTATCGGAAACACAAAAACATCACCCTTTTGAAGTACTTTTGTGATGAGTCGGTTATCAGGGTTGGAGGTCACGAACCCCACCTCTAAGGTTCCCTCGAGCACTGTCAATATCTCAGTTGCTCGAGGGTGAGTGTGGGGAGGGTTAACTCCCCATGGGGCGAAGTCTATGCGCGCCATGGAAATCCCAAGTGTGTTGAGCCCTGGAATCTGAGCCACATTGGCCGGAGTCACCTTTGATCCTATAGGATTCGTGGCGTTCCCGGGAACGTTGAGCCCACTCATGTAGAAGTCATCCGCTACTACGAGCTTCGGATCTTTACATGCGAAACCATTAACCAGCACTGCACAAATACGAGATCGAAACACACAATCAATATATAACATAGTACTACTAAAAATCTTAATTTAACGACGATAATTTTATTATATTGTCGTACCGGGGCCAGTTAGATCAGCAACGCAGAAATCTTGAAGAGGGCTTGAATCAGATGCTATGGCACATGAAAATGTTGCAATGAGCAATCCAAGAACAATAAAATGGGAGGCCATATTTATTCTTTACTTTTTTCTTACAAAAGTTGATAAAAGTATTGCCTTTTTTGAGGTGGGAAATATGGTGATGGAGACAAGCTTTTATAGGAGAGTATTCTTAAGATATGATGAGATCATACTCAAATCAGAAAGCCTGCAAACATAGAAAAAATCAAGGAACAATACAATATTGATGCAAAGCTTCGACAATTAAGACCTCATTGACATCGTCAAACAAAATTAATTGCATTTAAAATAATCTAGCCCATTTTTTATTGCCTCGCTCTTATTGTATATGCCAAAAAGATTTATATCATTTTAGCATTTAATTTATTTTCGTTTCAGTCGATTAGGATACATAGTACTCATAAGTTTTTGTCCATGTATTGCATAATTTTCATTTTATCTTTTTTGATTCCTGTATAACATAACAGAGCCACATAAAAATTACTCAGAAACATGGAGTACTTTAATTGTTTTAATGCTTCATGTTCCAAAATATCAAGCTTAGGCTTGATAATATGGATTATCAGTTAATTTTTCTTCTGAAAACAAATTCTCATAGATAGCGCCTGCATTAATCTAATATTAATATATTTTACTTTTCAACACGCTTGATTGTCGAAATGGAAGACGGCAAAAACCAGCAATTATCACAATGTTCAGCTCTATGAATCTTGTTTTCTGAGTGGTATCGTTTCAATAAAAATATCAAAATTTAAAGAAATTCGAAAACGACAAAAAAAAGAAGAAAATCGTTATCCAATTTACTGCTCTTGCAGAGTACTAATATTATTATTGATAGTCCTAGCTATGGTTACATATTAGTTACCAATCAGCTACTTGATTTAAATTGATAATACCATGTTATATATTGTATCGTATTTGATAAATAAAAATACTAGGTTGGGGTACAATACGAAATAAAGTAAAGAGTAACAAAATATACTCCGATCCAGAGGCGGACCTACTAAGGGACTTGGGGGTCCCATGGAACCCCAACAATTTCACTATTTATACTACATATAGTCACTTAACTAAAATTCACTCATTAGCTCAAGTGGCAAATCACCAGGCTTAGCAGTTTCATACCTGAGTTTGATTCCCTTTGAGCACTTTTATATTTTTTATTTGTTTTGTTGCTATTTTTTGTATTGCTTTTTATATTTCTTACAGCTATTAGGCACAAAAAAGTTTATGTTCTGTACTAGTCCTTTATGACTAACTTATTTAAAAATTATTCATAATTAATAATAATAATAATAATAATAATAATTGCATAAATTTTCTAGTTTCCATATCATTAATTATTTTTATCTCATTATTCACCTTTTTCGCATCTTTATAATGTCGAAGCTTTTGGCAACACCGACATTTTAAAAAATATCTTAGTGTTGGACCCCCCAACGTCAAAATCCTGCGTCCGCCACTGCTCCGATCTATACTATTTATTCCCTTACAAAGTATGAAGAAATAGATTAATTATAGTATTATCATATTTGGACTTAAATCAATATATAGATCGATCTACCAATTTACAAAATAGCTAATCATACAAGATATATCTGAATTAAATATGACAGATAGCGTTGATTGGTAGCTTGCAAGGACTGCACATGTTTGGTTTGTATGTTATGCAGGATTTCTCACCAGTCACATTGGTTTCGGGTTTTATTGACATCCCTAGTATTATGACTACGAATGGTTCATTCCGAGATGGTTTGATCATCCCCTGCCTCCAATTCAACCTCGTCGCTTTTGGAGCAGTGCTCGGCGTCTCGCTCGGCTGCCACTTCCTTCATACTTGGCCTCTTTCGAGAATTCACTTTGATACATCGTTTGGCAACTGCAAGAACTTGGTCTCCTTGGCCGCCTTCAGCCACGACAGCCTCCAGTATCTCAGATAGTAGGCCCTGCTTCACCGCTGAACGGAAGTGGTTCGCCAGTCCTATGTCGGCCCTCGCAGAAGAAACCACCTTCCGTCCTGTTAGGATTTCGGCTACCACAACCCCAAACGTCGGTGAATAAGGACGCAAGGAGGGAGCGTCGGTGAATTAATCTTAAGACGCTTTTTAAAAAGCGTCCCTATTAATCTTGAGATGTTTTTGAAAAAGCGTCCCTATATGCAACTTAGAGGCACCATTGAAAAGCGTCTCGAAGTGCAATTTAGAGACAGTCTCTATGTTGCATTTAGCGACACAATTAAAAAGTGTCCCAAAGTACAACTCTGAGACACAATAAAAAAAACGTCTCTAGAGACGCTATTATAAAATGTCTTAATTTTCAAACATTGCATATCATATTAAAGCACATGTAAATTCCAACGAGGTTACTATAACACCATTTGACTAAAATAGAGTCTCGAACTTCTTGAAACCAAAGCTGATACATAGATTATTGTTCTTACAATAGTGTTGATGTAAGAAAAATTTACAGTTCAAATCATTTTCAAGTTACTTGAAACTGTTGCAGGGGATGTGGGTTCCTGTTGGGAAACTTTCTCTGTACACAGCCTTCGGTGGAGTTTGTCCTCAGCTGTAAGGATATCAATTTTATCCCATTTTTCTTTCTCACAACAATGCCATTTTATTCTTCTAATGTCTCAATACTTCCTATCATCCTTCCGGTCATCAAAATCTTCTACTTTTCTACAACCTCTGTTCAACAAAAAACAAAATGTCATAAATGTATTATATAATGTGCAATTATTCCTTATGTATAACATATTGCTTACCCATGAACTCGTTCCTCAAATTTTGGCTATTTTTTAAAAATTTCCAATGCAGATGATTGCGTCCCTAATTTTGGGTCCTTATAGGATATATTTGTTGTAGTGTTTTTATTTTGTTCATAAATATGCATAAATTTAAAGATCGTGTCACGGTGAACACGATCAGAGCCCTACGGCCTCAGATATTAATCACTCTACCACTAGATCAATTATACGCACACAAAATCCACAATTAGAGTTCGAGCTTTTATTTTATTTTATTTTTTGCGGGGACTAATTTTGAAATTTTATTGATGAAGAACAAAGAACTACAAATTAAAATGTTTGCTACATGGATAGCACATATATATCTATCATGAAGCAATTAAAGACTTCGGTTATAAGATGAAAGGATAATAAATAAAAAAATGTTACATATTGAGATGAGCAATAACTATCCAATTTTTTAAGCGTTTGGTGCAATTGATCACTAATATATGACAACTGCAGTTTCTTGTTAATGTACTCAACAGACGTGCTATACGTTCAAATATTTATGTTTCTGTAGAATCTTATGGTAAATTAAAAATTGTGAAAAATTTAGGACTCAAAATATTTCACATTGTTCGTTTCTTAACAATAGAACAATGGCCTCTCATATGCTGCAGCATCTCATGTTGTATCTATCCATTTTAATTGGATTTTGCTTGGCACATCAAGAAGAATTTGTTAAATGCATGTCCAAACAATCTTCATCGTTGCATACTAATACCTCCAAATATGTATATTCGCTTCATTCTCAATCGTATTTCAATCTCTTGCAACCTTTGAAACACAACGCAAGATGGAAAAATTCAGTTCATCAAAGGCCCAAATTCATTGTTACTCCAACCAACCACCACCAAATCAAAGCCGCCATAATATGCGCACGGGCCCACACCTTGCAAATAAGGGTACTAAGCGGGGGCCACGACTTTGAGGGTCTATCCTACAGGTCAGTGGCGGATCTAGGGGGGGCAGGAGGGGGCGGTCGCCCCCTCCGTGCGACTATTTTTCCCTTATCGGGATGTAAATTTACCATGTCCGCCCCCTCCGTTTGCCTCCGGCGTCGCCCCGAACAATAAAAAAAACAGCCATGTCCGCACTAAACCAAGCTAATACTATATATTCCGCCCCCTCCATTTCCGGATCCTGGATCCGCCACTGCTACAGGTCAAGGCACCGGTTCGTGCTCATTGACCTAGTCAACCTCCGTTCCATCACCATTAACATGGATGACGAGACGGCTTGGGTCCAGGCCAGGGCCACACTTGGCAAATTGTACTGCAACATCGCCAAGAAGAGCCACACACATGCCTTCCCTGCTGGGGTGTGCCCTAGCGTGGGCGCAGGGGGCCACATCAGCGGTGGTGGCATGGGCACGTTAGTTCGTAAATACGGCCTAGCAGCCGACAACATCCTTGACGCAAAAATCATGAATGCGAAAGGCGAGATCCTCGACAGGGAATTAATGGGTGAGGATCTATTCTGGGCAATCCGAGGAGGGGGTGGGGCCAGCTTCGGCATCATACTTGCGTGGCGGGTCCAGCTCATCCGAGTCCCTTCGTTGACCACGGTTTTCACCATCCACAAAGACCTAGATGACACGGGGATCGAGGTCGTCGACAAGTGGCAGAAAATAGCAAACAAGTGAAATCAACAATATTCCTAATGATCTATTCATCCGATTCTCCTATCAAACAACGTTGAAAAGAACACCCAAAACAAGCCAAAATTCGAACGCGTCGCCTTCAATTCCCTCTTCCTCGGAAACGCAAAAGATTTATTAGCATTGATGAACACAAATTTCCCAGAATTAGGATTACAAGAGGCGGATTGCGAGGAGATGAGCTAGATCAACTCAACTCTCTACTTCTCTTCATACACAAAATTCTTCTGAATAGGACAATGAAGTATAAGGTCAACAGGGAAATCAGACTTCGCCACGATGCCTTTACCGAAATCCGCGTACCACGGGATCAACTAGCGGCTGGTGAAGGAGAACTCGGTGTATGTGATCATGGATCCTTATGGCGGGAAAATGGATGAAATTGAGGAAAATGAGACTCCTTTTCCTCATAGGAAAGGGAATTTGTTCAACATAGTGAATTTGAATATATGGGATGAGGGCGAAAAGGGGAAGAAACATTTGAAGTGGAGTAGGGAGATGTATGATTTCATGGAGCCTCTTCGCCGCGAAGGGCTTACTTGAATTATAGGGATCTTGATTTAGGGTTTCAGAAAAAGGGCGAACGGAGCTATTGGTTGGGGGGAGAAGTATTTTAATGGGAATTTTGAGAGATTTGCCAAGGTCAAGAAGATGGTTGATCAAGATCATTTCTTTGGAGATATGCAAAGCATTCCTCCAATTTCTTGATCTAGTGAAAGAAATAAAAAAAAAGGTAGTGGTCCTATTTTAATATTGAAATAATCAAAGAGTTTGATTAAGGGTGCAACCGACATTATCAGATTTATGAATTAAAAGTGGGTGATGTTTTGTTATAGACATTTCCAGAGCTCAATTGCCAAAAAATTCAAATGTATTTTGGATTTTGTTTTATATTTTTGGTGTATTTATTCCCACCGCCCAACTATATAAAGATGAGGTCGAATTTTAGATAGTTCATAGCTTTAGCCAAACTTTGAATTATCCACTTTATATCATATTTCATCAATTTTTTAATGTGTCCGTTCAAAGACGAATTCATTCAAGAAGGATCGAGGATTCTGCAAAGACAAAAAATAACAAAAACCAAAAATTCTACCTCGGGAATTTATCTAGTTTGTTTTCATGTTTTTTATTTTAAGTTATTCATTTCTTTTTGTTATGAAAACTTTCATTTGTTTATGTACTAGCTAGGTCAAAATGTGTTTTTTCCAATAACCTCACGAGTATTGTAGATAATTATAATTTGTTTTATTAATTAATTAACCCTATCTATGTACGTCACAAATACAATATATAAGTAATATGCTCAATCATATTGTTCAGCCCGTAAGCATTTGGCTTTAATTTTGAAATGCTGGCAAATCTGTAAATGGGCTTAATTATTGCAACCCATCTCATCAAAATTGTTCTACATTTAAACATGTAATTAAATCGGTTTTAAAGATAGTACTATTATCTCTTGACCTATTCATTCAAAAAAAACACAAGGGTTTCTCTTATTTCATGTGGATGGGAAAAAATGTAGCCCCTCAAACCCCACCCACCTTAACCCACAACCTACAAAAGAACTAAAATAAAATAAAACATACTAGTAATAAAAAATCATTAGGTAGAATCACCCCTTTCAAATACTCTTATCAATTATTTGAAAATCATATACTCCCCTCTACTTTGAAATATCAATGAACTTGTGGAAATAGGTTTGTACAGCTTTGGGTATTTTAGGATAAGTAATACTAGTAGCTGGTTGAAATCTAGCTAATTCATTCTTGACTATTTATTCTTGCCTAATTGTGATCGTTGGCTTGAAAAAAAATTAATTAGGCATGCAAGCATTTTGAACCCTTGATGGGATGGAATTGAATAACCTTATCTTGATGGGATGTTTCCACACTGACAAGAAATTTGATTTGAAAGTTGAACCCACTTTACATTACTATCAACTCAAATCAAATTAAATGAATCTTGCAAAAGAAATCAAATCTCAATGTATTTTCTTTTCAATTAACTCATTCAGATCATCATTCAAGAATCTCAATCTAATCTTATCAGTTACCACTACTCGTCTACTCCTATCAATTAAGGTCTATTTATATGGAGTAATAGGTTTTAATTTTTGGTAATCTCACAACTATATAAGACTTCTGGTAATGGTTAGACTTTAAATATAACAAAATTTTACGGGCGTGTTTCAAGGGTAATGAAAGGTTACAATAAAAAAAATAAAAGAAAATTTTCGTGTCAATAATTAAATATACTTTTGGTCAATTGCATATCATTTCAAATTTAAATTCAAAATCAAGGTTTCTAATTATTTGATTGGGAGATGGTAAGTTTTAAAATTGAACTCTAGGACTTGATGTTTATGATCTAAAATATACAGTATAACTTGGATATTTTATTGGAGAGAAAGGCAAGAAAAAACGTTCTTCTTCTTCTTCTTCATATATGTGATACGTACAATATTATGCAAGTGAGATTCAGTTGACAATTTCACTATGATATAATAGTAATACTTATAGTCATTATTGCTTAATAACAACCCCAAATGGCGGTTAATTGTATAAAATAATAAATTCATTATCATGCTACGCCGACTGGTAGTAAAAATAATTTAAATAGACGAAAAGATAATTGTTGCTAATAATTTAGGTGTCTAATCTGTTGATGTTTGAAAAGATGTTTTAGGAGCACGAGTTCAAGTGCGAGAGGGACACTCTGTTGGGGTGGGTCATCAGTTCGATTATTTTTTTTTGTTTTTAAATTAATTATAATTTTTGTATTTTAAATTAAATTTATGAGATTAGAGATTAGGTATGTAGGTCCCAAATTTAACTTTCATGTACATTTGGCTTGTAGCTCAGATTGGACGTGCAAATCTTAAGGAGTTTCCTAAATTAGGTTGTGTGTTTTATTATGATTAGTATTTAATGAGGTTGGCTTTTTAACTTCTTTTGGTAGTACGTTGTATACTCCGATGATTGTAGTGTCTTAGGGCATTAGCAATGGGGCGCCCTAAGGCGCGCCCTAAGGCGCGCCCTATGGCGCGCCACGTCAGCAGTTTTATCCTCCTACCTCCCCACCTGCAGTGGGGCGCCCTAAGGCGCGCCCTATGGCGCCCACATCATCATTTTATTTATTTGTTTAATTGATTTAAAATGTTTTCAACTAACAATTAATAACGAGTAAATAAAAAGGTCGAAATATACAAACGGGGACACATTAATAAAAAAAGAAGTTACCACCGTTCAACTTACAAAAAAAAAACTAGGTCGGTGCAATTCCAACTTCCGACGCAGTTCATCTATCAATGCCCGGAGGTATTCGGCTTCGTCGGGGTCGGTTAACTTCTTGAGGGCCTTGTGCGTCTCCAACAACGTCCTCGCCATCGACGCTTGTGTCGCACGACGAATACACTTCGGCTGCCTGGGGCGGGAGCATTTCCGGGAGCGGAGGTGGGGTTGCAGCGGTCGAGGATGAGGTCGGGCCGCCTTCGCCTTTGGCCTTCGCAGCCTTGACGCGGGAGGACGTCGGGAGGACATCGGTGGTGCCGGAACCGCTGTCGTCCCACGTACAACCGGTTGAGGTCAACCGGTTGATTGCCGCTGCCGCTGCTCGTGTAAACCACCAACTTCGGTGGTCTTCATCTCTTTGGCGCACTAGTGTGCAGAATTCCACCTTGGAATTTCTGCTTGTCCCTCAAAAGCGTCCAGATGGCCTCGTGCTTGAACTCGCGACATCGACCGGTACGACAATATCGCTTTAGCACGCACGTCTTCCAGCTCTCGCCGCTCCCCTGTGCCCGCGCGCACTTCTCGAACTCCGCCGCGTACAGTTCACTTGCTTCTTCACTTGATCCCAGTGCTTGCGAGTTGCTCACGCTTGCGCTTGTACGCGTTCGGCGGCTTGGCCGCATTGTAGAGGTCGGCGATGCGCTCCCAGTACGCGAACTGCCTCTGGTTGTTCGCGAATATCGGATCTTCCGATATATCTACCCAACACCGGGCCAAAATGAGAGTTTCCTCGTCGTGTAGTTTGTACGACCGGGGGCGTACTCATCGCAATCACCGGGAGGCGGCAATTCTGCGCCCGCTGCCGGTTCCGCTTCTTTTTGGCTGGGGCGGAAGCGGTCGCGGCGGGTCGGGATCGGCCGCTGCGGCGTCACGTCGGGAGGGGCGACTGGTCGGGTTTGGAGACGGCTCCATGTCCGACACCCATACGAGTCCGTACTGAAATCGGGATCGTATTGGCGTTGGTGTCGAACGAACGATATTGGCCGGGTTCTGTACCGCGGCCAACGCGCATCTCCACTAAACATAGGACTATTTGGACTTGAAGCCATTTCGTAGTAATTATGTAAATGTAAGTTTCGAAAGTGAAATTGTGAAATGAAATGTAAAACGAATGGAACTCTATTTATAAAACAACCAAACCGCGTGCCATCGTCCGCGACCTATCGTCCGTGTACCCACAATGGGAGGACGATGGCGCGCCCGATGCCTATCGTCCGCAGCCATCGTCCGTGTACGCCACAATGGGGCGGACGATGGCGCGGACGATAGGCATCGGGCGCGCCATCCTCCGCGCCCTTAGTATCGGCCGGACGATCGTCCGCGACCTATCGTCCGTATCCCGAATGGGCGCGGACGATCGACTGGCGGCGGACGATGCGCGCCATCGGGCGTGCCATCGTCCGCCCATTGCGGATGGCCTTAACTATTTTATGTAAA